>NC_041234.1:84856171-84859204 GCF_002837175.3 Physeter macrocephalus | reverse complement strand
GAAAAAGATATTCCATGCAAATGGAAATCAAAAGAAAGCTGGAGTAGCAATTCTCATATCACACAGAATAAACTTTTAAATAAAGACTATTACAAGAGACAAAGAAGGACACTACATAATGATCAAGGGATCAATCCAAGAAGAAGATATAACAATTATAAATATGTATGCACCCAACATAGGAGCACCTCAATACATAAGGCAACTGCTAAAAGATATAAAAGAGGAAATCGACATTAACACAATAATACTCGGGGACTTTAACACCTCACGTACACCAATGGACAGATCATCTAGACAGACAATAAGGAAACACAAGCTTTAAATGACACAATAGACCAGATAGATTTAATTGATATTTAAAGGACATTCCATCCAAAAACAGCAGATTACACTTTCTTCTCAAGTGCACACGGAACATTCTCCAGAATAGATCACACCTTGGGTCACAAATCAGGCCTAAGTAAACTTAAAATTGAAATGATATCAAGCACCTTTTCTGACCACAATGCTATGAGATTATAAATCAATTACAGAGGGACTTCCCGGGTGGTGCAGTGGTTAAGCATCTGCCTACCAATGCAGGGGACACAGGTTCGAGCCCTGCTCCAGGAAGCTCCCACATGCCATAGAGCAACTAAGCCCATGCACCACAACAACTGAGCCTGCACCCTAGAGCCCATGGGCCACAACTACAGAGCCAGCGGGCCACAACTACTGAAAGCCCGTGCACCTAGAGCCCATGCTCCACAACAAGAGAAGGCACCACAATGAGAAGCCTGTGCACCACAAGGAAGAGGGGCCCCCGCTCGCCACAACTACAGAGAGCCCGTGCACAGCAATGAAGACCCAATGCAGCCGAAAATAAATAAATAAAATAAAATAAATAAATTTATTTTTAAAAAAGATATTAATTAGAGCGAATAAAATGTAAAAAACACAAACACCTGGAGACTAAACAATACATTAGTAAATAACCAAGTGATCACTGAAGAAATCAAAGAGGAAATAGAAAAATACCTAAAGACAAATTACAATGAAAACACGACGATCCAAAACCTATGGGATGCAGCAAAAGCAGCTCTAAGAGGGAAGTTTATAGCAATACAGTCCAACTTTAAGAAACAAGAAAAATCTCAAATAAACATTCTAACCTTACACCTAAAGGAATTAGAGTAAGAAGGACAAACAAAACCCAAAGTTAGTAGAAGGAAAGACCAGGAAGCTCCCACATGCCATAGAGCAACTAAGCCCATGCACCACAACAACTGAGCCTGCACCCTAGAGCCCATGGGCCACAACTACAGAGCCAGCGGGCCACAACTACTGAAAGCCCGTGCACCTAGAGCCCATGCTCCACAACAAGAGAAGGCACCACAATGAGAAGCCTGTGCACCACAAGGAAGAGGGGCCCCCGCTCGCCACAACTACAGAGAGCCCGTGCACAGCAATGAAGACCCAATGCAGCCGAAAATAAATAAATAAAATAAAATAAATAAATTTATTTTTAAAAAAGATATTAATTAGAGCGAATAAAATGTAAAAAACACAAACACCTGGAGACTAAACAATACATTAGTAAATAACCAAGTGATCACTGAAGAAATCAAAGAGGAAATAGAAAAATACCTAAAGACAAATTACAATGAAAACACGACGATCCAAAACCTATGGGATGCAGCAAAAGCAGCTCTAAGAGGGAAGTTTATAGCAATACAGTCCAACTTTAAGAAACAAGAAAAATCTCAAATAAACATTCTAACCTTACACCTAAAGGAATTAGAGTAAGAAGGACAAACAAAACCCAAAGTTAGTAGAAGGAAAGAAATCATAAAGATCAGAGAAGAAATAAATGAAATAGAAACAAAGAAAACGAGAGCAAAGATCAATAAAACCAAAAGCTGGTTCGAGAAGATAAACAACACTGATAAACCCTCAGCCAGACTCATCAAGAAAAAGAGGGAGAGGACTCAAATCAATAAAATTAGAAATGAGAAAGGAGAAGTTACAACGGACACCGCAGAAATACAAAGCAATCAATGTGATACACCATATCAACAAATTGAAGAATAAAAACCATATGATCATCTCAATAGATGCAGAAAAGGCTTTGGACAAAATTCAACACCCATTTATGATAAAAACTCTCCAGAAAGTGGGCACAGAAGGAACCTACCTCAACATAATAAAGGCCGTATATGACAAACCCACAGCAAACATCATTCTCAATGGTGAAAAATTGAAAGCATTTCCTCTAAGATGAGGAACTAGACAAGGATGTCCACTCTCGCCACCTTATTCAACATAGTTTTGGAAGTCCTAGCCACGGCAACCAGAGAAGAAAAAGAAATAAAAGGAATACAAACTGGAAAAGAAGAAGTAAAACTGTCACTGTTTGCAGATGACATGATACTATACATAGATAAACCTAAAGATGCCAACAGAAAACTAGGAGAGATAATCAATGAATTTGGTAAAGTTGCAGGACACAAAATTAATGCACAGAAATCCCTGGCATTCCTATACACTAACAACAAAAAATGAGAAAGAGAAATTAAAGAAACAATCCCATTCACCATTGCAACAAAAAGAATAAAATACCTAGGAATAAACCTACCTAAGGAGGTAAAGAGCTCTACTCAGAAAACTATAAGACACTGATGAAAGAAATCAAAGATGACACATACAGATGGAGAGATATACCATGTTCTTGGATTGGAAGAATCAATATTGTGAAAATGACTATGCTACCCAATGCACTCTACAGATTCAATGAAATCCCTATCAAATTACCAATGGCATTTTTTGCAGAACTAGAATAAAAAATCTTAAAATTTGTATGGAGACACAAAAGACCCCGAATAGCTAAAGCAATCTTGAGAAAAAAACAAAACAAAAACGGAGCTAGGGGCTTCCCTGGTGGCGCAGTGGTTGCGCGTCCGCCTGCCGATGCAGGGGAACCGGGTTCGCACCCCGGTCTGGGAGGATCCCACGTGCCGCGGAGCGGCTGGGCCCGTGAGCCATGGCTGCTGA
>NC_041234.1:84842682-84855978 GCF_002837175.3 Physeter macrocephalus | reverse complement strand
ATGCACCTATGGTCAACTAATCTATGACAAAGGAGGCAAGGATATACAATGGAGAAAAGACAGTATCTTCAATAAGTGGTGCTGGGAAAACTGGACAGCTACCTGTAAAAGAATGAAATTAGAACACTCCCTAACACCATACACTAAAATAAACTCAAAATGGATTAGAGACCTAAATGTTAAGTCCAGACACTATAATACTCTTAGAGGAAAACATAGGAAGGAACACTATTTGACATAAATCACAGCAAGGTTTTTTTTTGACCCACTTCCTAGAGTAATGGAAATAAAAACAAAAATAAACAAATGGGACCTAATGAAACTTAAAAGCTTTTGCACAGCAAAGGAAACCATAAACAAGACGAAAAGACAACACTCAGAATGGTTAAAATATTTGCAAACGAATCAACAAACAAGGGATTAATCTCCAAAATATATAAATAGCTCATGCAGCTCAATAACAAAAAAACAAACAACCCAATCAAAAAATGGGCAGAAGACCAAAACAGACATTTCTCCAAAGAAGACATACAGATGGCCAAGAGGCACATGAAAAGCTGCTCAACATCACTAATTATTAGAGAAATGAAAATCAAAACTACAATGAGGTATCACCTCACACCAGTTAGAAAGGGCATCAACAGAAAATCTACAAACAACAAATGCTGGAGAGGGTGTGGAGAAAAGGGAACCCTCTTGCTCTGTTGGTGGGAATGTAAATTGATACAGCCACTATGGAGAACAGTATGGAGGTTCCTTAAAAAACTAAAAATAGAATTACCATATGACCCAGCAATCCCACCACTAGGCATATACCCAGAGAAGACCATAATTCAAAAAGACACATGCACCCCAACGTTCATTGCAGCACTACTTACAACAGCCAAATCATGGAAGCAACCTAAATGCCCATCGACAGGCGAATGGATAAAGAAGAGGTGGTACATATATACAATGGAATATTACTCAGCCATAAAAAGGAACAAAATTGTGCCATTTGCAGATACGTGGATGGAACTCTAGACTGTCATATACAGTGAAGTAAGTCAGAATGAGAAAAACAAATATCATATACTATCACTTACATATGGGATCTAGAAAAATGATACAGATGAACGTATTTGCAAAGCAAAATAGAGACACAGACATACAGAACAAACGTATGGATACCAAGGGGGGAAGGCGGGGTGGGATGAACTGGGAGATTGGGATTGACATATATACACTATAGTGTATGAAATAAATAATAAGAACCTGCTGTATAAAAAATAAATTAAATTTTAAAAAACAACAGTATGTAGAAAGAGGAAAGTTAGGCAAAAATGTTTACACTCTGGTAACAAGATTATGGGCGATTTTTATTCTCCATACCAGGGCTCAGCAAACTATGGCCCACAAACCAAATCTGACCCACTGACTGACTTGTATATAGTTTTATTGGAACACAAACACACGTGTTTATTTCTGTATTGTCATGTCTGTGGCTGATTCTGTGCTACAATGGCAGAGTTGATTAGTAGTGACAAAGACAAAATTATTTACTATCTGGCCCTTTACATAAAAAGGTTGCCAACCCTTGTATCTTCAAAATTTTCTAAAATGAGTAGGTATTACGTTTGCAATCTTTTTCTAAAAATGTCTATTTCCACATTGTGAAAGGCCAGAGGAACAGGCTAACAACTTCAGATTTTATTCTACAAGTTACTGGGAGCACTAGAAGTTTCTGAGGAGGACAGGACATGATCTGACATGATGTCCACCAGTAAAACACAGAACACCAGATCATTTAAGAGGATGGAATTGAAACTGGATGCCAGGCAAAGTCTGTGATTCATCAGCAGCTGTGACTCGGGGCCACTCCTCATTTAAAGGGGAAGGTTAACTTAAGGTGTAGCTTGTCATTGTTTTCAATCTTCCTCCTCTGAATAAACCCTACAAAATGGTCTCTTCCCTGTAGTAATGACCAATCAAATTTTTTCCGAGACAGAAAGGCAGAGGCCATATGCAAATTTGTGACTTTTGCCTGGAGAGACAGTTTGAAAGTTCAGGGTGGTAATCCTGTATTCATGAAGTCAGTCCTCCAACTTCCAAGCTTTTTCCTGTCTCTTACTTTTCTTTTCTTTTCTTTTCTTTTCTTTTCTAGAAGGACACAGGGAGATGACATTGGGTAAAGGGGGGGGAGGAGGGTGAGGGAAAGGCACAAAAAGAAAGAATAAAAAGTATTAGAAGCTTCTCTCTCAAGAGCCCTTAAGGAGTCCCTAGATCTACCCACCCTTAGAACGTGGCCAAGGCCCTAAATCCTATCTCCAGGGAATATGGTCCACCTGATTTTATCTTTAGAAAGAGGAAAGACCTGTATCTCTAAGAGAAAGCCTCCTGTCTACAGGCTTTCTCCAGGTTCTCTGTGCCCTCACCACCTGCCTCAGGCCTACTTCCCCAGATGTGCTGCAAATAACCAGTTCATACAAACCACTGTTTACACATTCTCTCAGGAATGAACACAGTGAAAGGATGGTAATGGTCTGAAGACTAGTTTCCTTGCAAATAAGCACAGAACCAATCACAAAGAAGATTAATCATCTACAGAATGAGAAACTCCAAACTACCTTAATTTCAGGTCTGGATGCAATAAAAACACAGTAAATAGGTCTCTGGGTTTTGGTTGTTGTTTTTTTTTCCCTTTTAAACACATGATAATTTTTGGATTTCAGCAAATTAAAGTTGGGAATTTCATTTGGGGCACTTTATAAAACAGAACAATTTGCATGTAACTCTGCTAGCAGTTTTTTAAAATTTGAATTATGTTGTATTTTATTGGTTCATGAGAGAGACTGGATACAGAATGCACTGAGGTGATCATTTAACAGATCATGCTTAACATTTTACATTTTAACATACACCCAGTGCCAACAATTGTTCTCACGAGCTTTGTGAACCATTAAGCTGCACTGCTCTCCTTCTTCTAAATCAAATATAAGTAATTTGTTGTCATAGCGATGCTTCTTCCCACTCCAAAATAGTTCAATACAGGCTTTATTTCTGCAGACAACTATCTGTCTACCAAAAATTGGTCATTATCTGCCATCTTCTTGACACATGTCTTATTAAATTTAGCTGCCTGGCTTTTACAGTCATCAGGAGCCTGTATTTCTGTGGCACTTTCTAGCACCTGTACAGAAAAGGGGCTTATAAGACCCCTGTGGAATTGCCTGGAAGCATATCACAGTCGCTGGGTGACAGCCAATCTCCCCAGTCATGATGACAACAATCCTTTGCATTATTACCCAGCTTTACGGTTTACAGAGTGCTGTCACCCACTTTACTGTATTTGAGGCAGTACTAGGTGACGCTTTCTTATATGCTTCTTCAACTCCCTACATCGAGTGGGTTATTTAACTGTGCACATCAGTAGTAAGTTACACTTGTTCCGATCTTTCTCCTCTAAGGCCAAGTTCTGCTTCTCTACCCTATTGATGAGGTATATATTAAGCTGCTGAGGGCGATTAAATAAGCTTTGGAATTGCAAATAGAAGGAACAACTGAGGCACAGGATACCATTTTGCTAGTTGCTTGTGCAATGGCCCACTGACAGATATTAAGTGTTTAGATAAACACACAAGACTGCCCCTCCCAGAGTCAGCAACAACATTCATGCTAATCTCGTATTTGTAGAGCATGTTAGTTTACAAAGCTGTTTCGCAGAAATGGTCTAATTTGGACTGTACCTCTTGTCCACCCATCCCCTAAGACACATAAACACAGCTAGATCAGGATGTGGGTACCTAAAATCTTACTCCCTGCCTTACAGTTTATCCATTTTTAAATAAGGATGAATAACTGGTGTTTCCAAATCCAGTTCGTAAGCCCTGGCCTTTATTTCACACAGCCATATTCCGTAGAAGCTAGAGCCCCAATTCCCCCTGGCTACGCAATTAGGTTGAAATTTCTTTTGCACTAAACTTCGGTAATAAAAGCAAATTGGAAGGAAAGGACCAGAGGGTGGGGAGGAGGGATTCTTTGACATTAGCTAAAGTCTTTAAAAGGAAAAAAATGGGGTTGAGGAGATGGATTCCCAGGAGATTTCCCTTTTTCTTTATCCATTCCTATGTTTTTAAGGTTTTTAATTTATGATCACAGGTTACTTCTATAATCAAAAGATAATAATAATGAAAGTTGGTCCTAACTGGCTCACCTGCTCCCCCTTCTTTGAAACTTTCTGGGAGGGAAGGAGGCATTAGTGAAGAGGACCAGCTCAGACTGCTTATTTCAGAAATACGATCGTAATACGGGGCTGCCCTAACAGAGCCTGAAAATGAGATTTCACAGAACCACACCGGCTCAAGAGCTGGAGCTGAAAAGTTCTATTCCCACCCAAATGTGACCAAATGTAATTTGTCTCTCTGTATGACTTCCAGCTTCATGTGGTCTGATTCTATTCGAAAATCTAATAAAAGGTATAGTCGTTGCCATCATTTCTGTTGCTTGGTCCTCGTGAGCACTTGTCTCGCACAGACTTGATTTTCTTTCTGCAGAGTGAGCAGAGGAGCTGATTAATTATTTAGAATCCCTATGCAACTATTATCTCAATTTCTGCACACCTCACCCCTGTCAAGTGGAAGGGGAATGAGTACTACCCACATAATTACCACTGAAACTAAAAGGCAGAGAGGTTAACGGGATTTGAACCAGGTCCCACAGAAAATGCTAGGCAATAGAAGCAGAATGCCTAAGGGTCTGAAAACTGTCTGACCAACCAATAGTAATGTCTATAAGGCCCAAGAGAAATAAAGCTCTCCTTCCCAACCTCTCACCCAACCCAAAAGGAACACAGCTTTCAAAACTGTTTTAATGATGACAAAAAGCCTCTGGCACTTGAGGATATGAGGGTGTCAATTTTGTTTGGCAAAGTCAAATTGCTTTAAGAATTTCATTCTATAACTGGGAAGGTGCAATTCTGATTTTAAATGTCTTTCTTCCCTGGAGCTCAAAATCCAATTTACCCAGCCCACCTAGAGGGATGCTTCTGCTTTCACCAAGTCACCCTTACTAATCTATCTACAGGCTAAGTTGCAATGGGAACGCCTATACTGAACATTTGGTCAATGGACCTAACAAAGAAATGTAAAAAGTAACTTACTACCCCTAATAACATAGCTTCAAAATATATAAAGTAAAAGTTGACAGAACTAAAAGAAGAACTAGATAAATCCACCTTTGTGGTGGTAAATTTTAAAAACTCTCCCAACAATTGATAGAGTAAGCAGATGAAAAATTGGGTAAGGCTGTCAAAGAGCAGCAAAATTAACAAGGTTGATCTAGTGGACACTGGCCTCATGCTGGGCCACAAAGCAAGTCTCATCAAATTTCAAAGAACCAGACCATGGAGACAACACACCCTGATCACAGTGTTATTAAGTTAGAAATCAGCAACAAAATAACTTTAGAAATGTTTAGAAAAAGTTTTTAAAATCCTTCAAAACATCCCATGGCTTAAGAAATCACAATGGAAATTATAAAATACTTGGAACTGAGCAACACAACAAAATACTACATACCAAAATCTGTGGGATCTAGCTAAAGCAGTAGGTAGCTCAAAATTATTAGCCTTTAGTGCTTATAGTCAAATAAAGTCTGAAAATAAATGAGCTAAGCATCCGACTTAAGTTAGAAAAAGAACAAAGGATAAAACTCAAAGAAAAAATAAAGTATTTTAAATTGGTTTAAAAAACAATTTTTTAATTAGCATAAATTAACAAAACAGAAGACTAACATACTATAGAGAGGACTGACAAAGCCCAAATTGCTTCCTACAAGAGATAGTAAATAAAACTTATAAATTTCTGTTGAGATTTGATTTTTCAAAAATAAGTAATGTTATGAATGAAAAGGGGGTTATCTTTTTTTTTAAAGGACATACCCCTCAGTTCTTTCACACATATCCTCAATAAACTACGTGTATTTAATAGGTTTTTTTAAAACTTATTTATTTATTTTTGGCTGCGTTGGGTCCTCGTTTCTGTGCAAGGGCTCTCTCTAGTTGCGGCAAGCGGGGGCCACTCTTCATCACAGTGCGCGGGCCTCTCACTATCGCGGCCCCTCTTGTTGCTGAGCACAGGCTCCAGACGCGCAGGCTCACGGGCCCAGCTGCTCCGCGGCATGTGGGATCTTCCCGGACCAGGGCTCGAACCCGTGTCCCCTGCATTGGCAGGCAGACTCTCAACCACCACGTCACCAGGGAAGCCCAGGGGGTTATCTTTTTAATATCTGCAGTTTTTATAGTTAAGAGGCTATTAACAATTTTTAACCAGTAAATATGAAAGTTTTATTAATTAATTAATTTATTTTTGCTGTGTTGGGTCTTCATTTCTGTGCGAGGGCTTTCTCTAGTTGTGGCAAGCGGGGGCCACTCTTCATCACAGTGCGCGGGCCTCTCACTATCGCGGCCCCTCTTGTTGCTGAGCACAGGCTCCAGACGCGCAGGCTCACGGGCCCAGCTGCTCCGCGGCATGTGGGATCTTCCCGGACCAGGGCTCGAACCCGTGTCCCCTGCATTGGCAGGCAGACTCTCAACCACCACGTCACCAGGGAAGCCCAGGGGGTTATCTTTTTAATATCTGCAGTTTTTATAGTTAAGAGGCTATTAACAATTTTTAACCAGTAAATATGAAAGTTTAGGCAAAATGGTCACATTCTTAGAAAAACAAACTACCAACACGAATTAAAGAAGACACAGAATACTTGAAAATTCCTATCATCATGAAAGAAACTGAATCAGTAGTCCAAAAATCTTTCCGCAGGAAGACACCAAAGCCCTGATAGTTTTACTGGCAAGTTCTAGCAAGCATTCAAGAAACAAAAAACTCCAATCTCATGCAAACTATTCCAGAGTTTAGAAAGAAGAGGAAGCACTACCCAACCCAGTTTATGAAGCTAGCATAAATACCAAAACCTGACAGGGACAGTATGAGAAAGGAAAACCAGAGCCATATTCATTCATGAACATAGTTGTAAAAACACCAAATCAAATACTAGCAAACCATATCCAGGAACAAGAAAGATAATGCATCATGATCGAGGTCATCCAATTTCAGGAATGCAAAGTTGGTTTAATATTAGAAAATCAACATAATTTACCACACTGAAAGATTAAAGAACAAAAGCAATATGATCATCTCAATAGATGAAAAAAAAGCCTTTGATAAAAAGCAACATCCATTCATGATTAACAAAAAACAACTCAGCAAACTCAGGATAGAAGGGAATTTCTATTGTCTGATAAAAGATGCCAAAATAATTTACACCAAACACCATACTTACCGGTGAAACACTGAAAGCATATCCTTTAAGACAGGGGAAAAGACAAGGGTACCCACTATTGCCACTTCTATTGAACATTATACTAGTGGTCTTAACCAGAACGGTAAGGCAAGGAAATGAGGGGTGGGATAGGGAGGGTGGGAGGGAGGAAGACGCAAGAGGGAAGAGATATGGGAACATATGTATATGTATAACTGATTCACTTTGTTATAAAGCAGAAACTAACACACCATTGTAAAGCAATTATACTCCAATAAAGATGTTAAAAAAAAAGAAAAAGAAAACTAAAACAACAGAACAGAATGAATAGTTCAAGACATAATTCAAGAAAAGAAAAAAAAGAAAATGATATTAAAAATAAAATGACTGCAAAGGAAGAGACAAAAGTCTCATTTGTTGTAAATTATGATTACCAACATAGAGAACCCAAAAGAATCCTCAGATAAATTAATTATAATTAATTTAAAAGCATTCAGCAATTTTGCTGGGTACAAAAAAATGAGCAAAAATCAATTGCATTTCTGGACACCGGCAACTAACAATTACAACGTGTACGTTACAAAAGAAAAAGAAAAAAAAAAAAAACAAACACTAGAGACTTTACAGGAGAGTTGGTGAAGGCCCTGGTTCTGGTGTCAGACTCCCTAGTTTCTAAAAGCAGCTCCACCACCAGCTGTGAGACTTTGGCAAGCCCTCAGTATTTAGCTGTTCTGTGCCCTACCTTTTAGACTTCTTGTGAGGATTAAATACGTTAACAGATGTAAAGCACTTAGACAGGTGCCTGGAACAAAGTAAGAGCTAAATAAATGCAAGCTGTTATTATCACTGTGAAGAAGTAGTTAACAGGCCTGTTATCAAGAGCCCCAAGGTTCAAACTATTGGACTCCAAGACATCTCAAGGGTAAAAAGTCAGGGAGCCACCTCATAGGAGCCAATGAAACTCACCCATGTTGTCCCTTAGGCGGGGCACTGAACTCCCATACGCAACATACAGCTCATTACTCATACACACTGCTGTCTACAGCTCAATTAGCAGAAGCACACACTTCTTCTCTGGAGGTTTCCACCCCAATCTTCCTGACTCTTTTAACTGGCAGCAAAAGTCAACAACTGCAAGCTTCCTGTGAGGTTGAAATCCAGAGTTCTGGTTGGTTACTCTTCATCATCAAAAGGCAAGGCAAACCTCAGCCCCTTAGGGCAGACTAATGCCAGGAGAGCTTCTGGAGATATTCAAAGAAAGGCTGTTATTTGTTACTGGCTCCACTTCTTGGGGGGAAGGGGATAGACAGTAACTAATACTTTTTGAGCACCTATTATGTTCCACGCACTCTTCCCAGTGCTTCACCAATATTAACTCATTTAAATTCTTTCTATAACCTGATGAGACAGAATTCTTAGCCCCATTTTACAAATGAGACAGTGATTAGGTGACTTACTTAAAGCACAGAGCTCATGGGTGACAGAAATTAGCTTCAAACCCAGATCTGTCTGCAAAGCCCTGCACCAAGCTAGAAGAGAAAGAAATAAAGGAGGGAAGTGGGTACTATGTGTATGAAGCTATGGATTTCAATTCTCCTTCTGAGACCAGAGACCACAATTCCAATGGGAATGCAAATAATCATTATGTGAATAGAAGACTGAAAAATCAGCAAAACAGAAGGGTATCCAAGTTAGTGTTTATATAAAGTGGCAGCAGATAAAATGCTGCTGCCATTTTGTGGCATGACTGAGCAATATTTTTAAAAAACCCACAGAAAGGGACTTCCCTGGTGGCACAGTGGTTAAGAATCCACCTGCCGTGGGGCTTCCCTGGTGGCGCAGTGGTTGAGAGTCCGCCTGCTGATGCAGGGGACACGGGTTCGTGCCCCGGTCCGGGAGGATCCCACGTGCCGAGCCCTGGTCTGAGAAGATCTCACATGCTGTGGAGCAACTAAGCCCGTGTGCTACAACTACTGAGCCCGTGTGCCACAACTACTGAAGCCCACGCACCTAGAACCCGTGCTCCACAACAAGAGAAGCCACCGCAATGAGAAGTCCACACACCGCAACGAAGAGTAGCCCCCGCTCGCTGCAACTAGAGAAAGCCTGCACACAGCAACAAAGACCGAACACAGCCCCCAAAAATTAATTAATTAATTAATTAAAAAAATAATGTTTGTAACTCTTTAAAAAAAAAACACACCGTAATACTGCCCCTGTGTGGCCTCATTTTACCCATTCTTTCTCTGAAAACCAAGATATTCATGGCCGGAACATACACTCCTATGAGCATACGCAGACCCAGGTGATCATGAATAAGGTAAAATTGGGTTGGTAGCTAAAAAATACGATGTACCTGCAGCTTGGGTTTTGATGCCACCTGGTTTTTAACTCCTTTTTTTTTTAATTAATAGTATCTTTTTTTGATATGTCTTTTTGATTTTATTCATTCTAATGAGTGACATTGTATCTCACTGTAGTTTTTTTAATAGATCTTTTTAAATTTTATTTATTTTATTCATTTTTATTTTTGGCTGCATTGGGTCTTCGTTGCTGTGCACGGGCTTTCTCTAGCTGTGGCGAGCAGGGGCTACTCTTCATTGCGGCGCGCGGGCTTCTCACTGCAGTGGCTTCTCTTGCTGCAGAGCACGGGCTCTAGGCGCACGGGCTTCAGTAGTTGTGGCATGTGGGCTCAGTAGTTGTGGCTCGCAGGCTCTATAGTTGTGGCACAGGGGCTTCGTTGCTCTGCAGCATGTGGGATCTTCCCGGACCAGGGCTCGAACCTGTGTCCCCTGCACTGGCAGGCAGATTCTTAACCACTGTGCCACCAGGGAAGCCCCTAACTCCTTCTGTATGGCAACACTGCCAGGCTAACAGACTTGATGGCCCACAAGTGATGAGTATCCCAAGGGCTTTGTCCTGGAACCAGTGAGGAGAAGGCTAACATTAGTGCCACACTGTGCACCAAGCACCACTGCCATCACAGCCCGCCTGTCAGGGCTTCCCCTTCCTGTCCCCAAGTAAATAATTTTGTTCCTCCTAATGGCAGTACCTAATCTTAATGGGCAGAAGAGGAGACCAGAGCCTGGCTTTGGGGGCAGCCCCAGAGCCCTGCCCGATGCAAGCTGATTGAGATATCCATACAATCCAAAATAAGAGCCCCCAGGTTCAAGAACACACGTGCCCACACACCCCAAGGATAACATAAAAATACTTTTTAAGATCAAAGTTACCATTCTAACTGCAGCATCACATAGGTTTTATAGATTATTAACCTTAAGTGTTCTTGAATACAAGATGATTTTTCATGACGAAACAGATAAATGCAAGGTCAACTACACTAGACCTAGTTATGGATCTACCTGCTCTTAAACTCTGAAGGGAGATAAAAGTTGCATGTACAGCCTTCTGTTTAGATTGCTTCTCTTCTAGAAACCACCGTCTCCCAAAGCCCTCTTGCAAAACAGAACACAAATTCTAGTAATTCTAACCCAGACCAATAAAATATGAGCACCCCAGATTTAGGTGCCCTGTTACCCTTCCAGTCTTTACTTGATCTTTAGAAATACTTTCAGTGACTACAAAGGGCTGAAATTAAATAACAGCCACTTTAAGAAAGCTGGTAATTTTTGACGTGGGGAAGGAGCTAACTGAAAAGAAACTATTTCTTTATAAATTCCTGAGGAAAACCAGAACCAATCTGTAACTGCCTAAGCATGGTAAAGCCATCTGAGGTTAACTGACCCATCCAGGAAGCTCCTGGGAGCACTATGAGAGTCTCCCCACTTTTACACTTCTGATGCACTCTATCCCTCATCCAATTCCTTGACTTTTCCATTCTGCCAGGAAGTGAGAAATGAACCCAAGTGTCATTAAATGTATGAGCTGGGAGGGATCTTACATATCATCTGGTCCAACTCTCATTTACAGATGTGGAAAGTGAATCCCAGAGATGGGAAGTGACTTACTTGACCCTGCAGTGCTGGTGACTGGGAGGTCTCCCAATACAGTCCACCCCACAGTGGAACAGAACTCTACTACATGGGACTCTTCCCATCTGACTAGTTCTTTAAATGGGCTTGCAGAAAATTGGCAGATAGTTCTCCATCGATATGAAGAATGTCATTTGTAATCTCTTTAAGTGACAAACTCTACTAGCCTAATAGTTAACAAGACCAGCCTTGGAGTCAGGCAGACCTAGATATCCATACCAGCTTGGCCACTTTCTACCCGTATGACCTTGGGCATGTTACCTAACCTCTCTGAATCTTATTATCTTCACCTGTAAAACAGAAATGCCAATAATAGCATTGATACCACAGGGTGTTCAATCAATATTAGTTGTAACTATTACCACAACCTGGCACAGCGGAAGGCAGAGCTGTCAGCTCCCTAAACCCTGTCTGTGTGGGGAAGGGGCTCGGGGAAGAGCAACCCAGAATCTCTACCTTGAATTACACCTGACTCTTCATAGAAAGCCCCAGACTTGGAACTGAATTTTGGACTTGGGAACCGGCAGGGAACAGGGCTAAAAGAAACAGCCTGATGCTGGCACCACTAGGAACCCACCCCACTGCACTAATTCTCAGGACCGTACGTAACACCTCCTTCCTCTAAGGTAAGCTTCACACACACACACACACACACACACACACACACACACACACACACACACACACAAAAAGGAGTAAAAGAAACAGCCTGATGCTGGCACCACTAGGAACCCACCCCACTGCACTAATTCTCAGGACCGTACGTAACACCTCCTTCCTCTAAGGTAAGCTTCACACACACACACACACACACACACACACACACACACACACACACACACACAAAGGAGTGATTGAGGCAGAAAAGTCATAAACCTACTAAGCTTGGGAAAGCCCCTTAGAAAGAGTACCATAATTAGACACAGAGGGGTTAGAGTCAGTGGCTGTTTCAGTAAAGGGAAAATGCACCATCTTTAAGGCCTCTTGGGCCTGAGCTATAATTCCAGTGGTAACCAGTGCTGGCCCTCTCCAGGCAAGGTTTTAAGAAAGACTAAAATGCAACTTCCCTCCCTCAACCAAAAGGAAGCTGGGAACATAAAGCACAAAGTGGAATTCTAGTTAAAGTTTTAACATGGGCCATTAGGTTCACTTGTCCTTCAACTGATCAACAGAACACTGTAAGAGGGCCTCAAAGAGAGACAGCCCGGCACGCCAGCCCTGGTTCTGCCCCATCCCAAGTGGTGTGACCCTGGGCAAGTAGCTTCCCACTCTGGGCTTCTTTCCCTCACTGCAAAATGAAGGGTTTGAACTACAGGATCTTCAAAGGGCCTCTGACCTCTATCATTTTCCTGTTGTAAGTTCTCCACATAAAAATGCAGTAATTAGACTATAAATGAGCCTTGATAATAAGCTCCCTGGGGAGCAGAAACCATATCTGATATTCCTTGTGTATCTCACAGTCCCAAGTATGATGCTCGGCTCAGAGTAATTGCATAATAGATGCTGAGTGATACAGATTCACCGCACAGTGCCTGGCAATATCATAAGCTTTTCACATGCCAGGCAGTTCGCAAGCCTCTCTCCCACCAGACTTTTCAAACATGTCAGATTTTACCATTCCCGCGCTGTTAATAAAAAGCAGCCACCAAAACTTAAAGAGGGGCTTTCTTAACCCTCGGTTAGTCAGAGAAGGCAATTAGCTAGTCCAGCCTCTGCCCCAAGCACTCTACTGGAGGCTTAACTGGCCTGAGATCTCATCCTTTGGGGGGAAGCTTCTCTACCCCTAAAATTGATATTTAATTTGTCCCTTCTCAACTGCGCTACTCTTTGCCTCATGCGGATGTTTCCTTACAGCTATGAGTGTGCTCGGCTCCTGCTGCAGCTGGGCCCCCCGCCAGTCTCTCCCCCGACCCCATCCTCTCCCTTGCCCCCCTTATATGCACACACCCACTTTGGTTTGCTTTTTTTTTTTTTTTTTTTTTTTTTTTTTTTGCGGTACGCAGGCCTC
>NC_041234.1:84817265-84842454 GCF_002837175.3 Physeter macrocephalus | reverse complement strand
TGGGATCCTCGCGGACCAGGACACGAACCCGCGTCTCCTGCATCGGCAGGCGGACTCTCAACCACTGCGCCACCAGGGAAGCCCTGGTTTCCTTTTTTAATTCCTTCTTAATCAGCCTCTGCCTGCCTCTAAGCCACCTTGCTACTCTTCTACTTGATCCCTCCCCTTTCAGCTGAACCTCCTGGCCATGGGGTTGCGGCCTTACTCTAGCGTCTCTCTGTGTCCCCGGCTCCTCTCCCGCCAGCCACACAGGCAGCAAGGCCCCTGTGGGCACAGCCTCCCAAACACATGATGCTTTCTCAGTTGCCAGATCTGCTCTCGTGAGTCGGCTTCCTTCATCCGCTGATTCTCTTCTACTGAAACTGCTCTCCCAGGCTGCCAACCATCTCCTTTCTTTCTTTACAAAAATATTTCTTCTTAATTACTCAAGAAATCTGTACTCACACCAAATTCAAACAATACAGAAATGTGTTAAGTATAAAGTGAGGGTGTCGCCCCCTTCCCCTAATCACTCAGGAGTAAACACTACCGGGTACACATTCTTCTAGGCTTTTACAACGTGCTCAGAAACACGCACATATACAAGGGCTCGTGGTTTGTTTTCTTAGGAAATGGGTTCCTATCATACATACTGTTCCGCAGTTTGTCTTTTTTTTAAATTTTGACAATATACTGTGAATATCTTTCAAAGGGAATACAGAGATCAGCCTCCCTTTTACAAGCTGCACAATACTCCACTGGCTGGATTTACCTTTCTGCCACTGGCGGGCTGTTTCCCAGTCTTCTCTGATGCCATAACGTCCGTGCACACAACTCTTCACACACAAACATTTCTAAGGTAACTATTTAGAAATGGGTGGACGGCTGCCCACAGGACCAGCCTGTACTCACCAATTCCAAGTGCCTTTTCTCAGGTCCTCCTTGGTCTCAACCTCTTTGCCTCACATGACAATAGACACCCTGCTTCATGAAACTCCTTCCTCTCTTGGGTGTCTTTCCACTTTTGCTTCACTGAGTCTTTTCTTCTGCCCACAAAAGTAGGCATTTCACAGAGTCCTTTTCTTCTTTCTCTCCCCTGGCTTGCATGATGTTTGCATCTTCTGCCCCTCCATCTTCTCTAAATCACGTTGCTAGCCCAACCACATCTCAATTGCCTGCTGTTCACTCCAGCCTCGACGTCTCAAACATCTGAGACTCAACAAATCCCCGAATGAACACCTGACCTCTTCCTCTAAGCCTCCGTTTCCTCATCCGAAAAACAAAGGGAATGGGCTAGACTCGATTAAATTTTCTTTAAAAATTAGGAGTCTAGTATGTACTAGATGCTGTGCAGGATAGAAAAAAAATCAATAAAACACAGATCTTGCATTCAGGGAACACACAAACTAAGGAGTGGGGGAGAGACATAAACAATTATGTAATATAAGGCAGAATAAAATGCTAAAATAGACAAGAATAGCTAAATCTGGCATGAAGGCTTGAAGAAAGCTTCACAAGAGGGAATGTTTAGGCTGAGCCTTGAATGATGATTGGCATCTCAACAGGAAGAGAAAAGAAAGTATTTCTGGCTGAGGGTACAACATGAACAAAGTATAAACTCAGAGTCAAAGAAGCATGGAAGTTCATGGTACATGTGGCTGGATCAGAGCACATATGAAAGAATGTATCAATACTAGAGGACAGGGACTTCCCTGGCGGCGCAGTGGTTAAGAATCCGCCTGCCGATGCAGGGGACGCGGGTTCGAGCCCTGGTCCGGGAAGATCCCACATGCCGCGGAGCAACTAAGCCCGTGCGCCACAACTACTGAGCCTACTCTCTGGAGCCCGTGCGCCACAACTACTGAGCCCGCGTGCCACAACTACAGAAGCCCACACGCGTAGAACCCGTGCTCCGCAACCAGAGAAGCCACCACAACGAGAAGCCCGCACACCACAACGAAGAGTAGCCCCTGCTCGCCGCAACTAGAGAAAGCCCGCGCACAGCAATGAAGACCCAACGCAGCCCAAAATAAATAAATAAATAAATTTATATTAAAAAAATACTAGAGGACAAAGCTGGGAAAAAGGTTGAAACCAAGATCATAGAAGATCCTGAATCCTATCATAAGGAGTTCGAGCTTTCCCTAAAGGGTTTGTTTATCTATCTGCCACTCTCTGACTGAGTGATAGTTGCTGCCTAAAATACTATGCTAAAGGTAATTCTGAACTTACATGGAGATGTATGTTGGGAAAGCATGCTCATGTTTTGATTAGCACGGTTGGCCTGGGGCACCGTAAGGTGTATTTATCTAGCTATATCTGCTATCCTTGCCAAAGGCAATAGGGAGCTATTGAAGGCTTTTGAGCAAGGGAATGGCAGGACCCAACATGAATTTTCCTTGTATCATTTCTGGCGGCAGTGTAAGGGATGGACAGAGCAGAAAGACCCCTAGAGAAGGGAAGATCAGTCAGGAAGCTGCTGCTAATGAGCCAGATGGTGGTGAGGATGATGATGATGATAAACAACCAGACGAATAAGGGCAGAGAAATCAAAGAAGAAAAGGAAGAGACAGATGGGAGAAATAATGGAAGACGGAATCAAAATGCCTCAGAGACTATGATGATGGAAGAGAGGAATGTAAATGTGTCAAGGTTTCAAGGGACTTAACCTGGGTCACTGATGGACCGCAGTGCCATTAACTAAGATAGGGGCCATGAGGGAAAAGTATCATAATCCTTGCTTTTCGCTCCAAATCCTCCAACCACTTTACTTGGCTTTTAAGCACTCTTAAGTACACTAGGAGGGAAAAAGCAGGACATACATTGCTTGATGGCCCCAGCATTTATATAACCCCACACATAAACCTACTATTCTTCCTTTTGCCAGATCGTCAAAGGAATATCCACCAATATCTGATCCTAAAAACAATGGGCTAATAATCCTTTGAATGTTCATGCCCTCAAAAGATGATTTTTCCTATTTAGATAGTGCTTTCTAGTTACAAGACACGCTCAACATATCTTATTTTACTTGACTGTGAGGTATGAAAGGCAAAGATCATCCCTATCTTACAGATACAACAGCCATAACTCATACTTATCATATTTACTCTACACTTGCTATGCACCAGACACTGATCTAAATACTTTACATGTAGCCATGTATTGAATTCTTACAAGAAAACCACAAAGTAGATACTATGATCCCCATTTTACAGAGAAGGAAAGAAAACAGGCCCAGAGATGTCAAGTAACTTACCCAAAGCGACACAGCTAGAAAGCAGCGGAGCCAAGATTTGAACCCGGCCAGTCTGACTTCAGAGCCTGAACTCTTAACTACCACACTTTGTATCATATAAGAAGATCAGGCACAGAGAGGCTACCTGACTAGCCAAAACTACTAGGTTCTGTCAACCAGAAACCTACATCCAAGGCCCAGGTCTGTCTAATACTTAATCCTGTGCTCTTTTTATTACTCTACATTGTTTACCGAGATGAACTGACCTCTCCCACTGGGTTGGCAGATTATTTTGACCTTTTTCCCCTTTGACCTTCGTCACTCACTTCTGCCAGACAAAGTTTCTGATTTTGCTCCACTGCCGTGGAGCCTCATACAACTGTCCACTAGGATAGGATACAGGTCTCTATTTAGAGGAAAGAAATGATGACCTCAGTTATAGTCCCAAGTGAATGGGTCCCATTTCCAAACAACCAGTTATCTCGCAGCAGATCACACTGGCTTGACATACAGGCTCACTGAGCGTACACAACTGCCTGGACTACCTGCCCAGGACAAGCAGCAAGCAATGGTGGCACTACAGCCTGGCTCCGCTGTGGAAGAGAGGGAGCAAGGGCAGAAAAACACATTGAAAAAGCAGTTGCTATAGCAGTCAGGCAGAGAGGTGGCCTGCAGCCGTGAGATCCTCGCTTTCAAGGCTGTAAGACAATGACGCTCCAAAAACACATGATTTCTGTTTCTCTACTAGTGGGCAAGAACAAAAGTCCATCTCCCTTTATGCTGGAATGGTTAGGGGTGGAAGGAGGCCATGTATGGTACTAGAGAGAGACCGTGAACCGGGAGTCAGGAGATCTACCTCTGCTTCTATTGAGCTGTGTGACTTTGGGCAAATCACTTCACCTCTCTGGGTCTCAGTTTGCTCATCTGGAAAAATGAGGGAGGAGATGATCTCTGAGGTTTTTTTTCAGCTCCGACCTGGAATCACTCTGCCATTTCAACCCAGGAAAGTATTGCTCGAATATTTTCTCCAGTACCTATAAGTCGACCAAAGGAGAAATCAGCTAGAACCCAGAGAAAGAAGGATTAGATAAAACAAAAATGACCTTTTTGTGAAAGGCTGCAAATTAGGTAATATACAGGCAATAGACTTAAGCACAGTGCCTGGAGCATAATACATGCTCAAAATGTTACAAGTGTTATTATCACTACCACTCCTAACTTTCAAAGTGTACAGAGATAACCAAAAATTATAACGAGCTCTTTCTCTTAAATTTAACTCCTTTTTGTCCATTTGACCCTATTCCAGGTTTATGGTGTTTAAAAGGTCTGGGTGAGGGACGACCCTGAATGAACAAGGGCACCAACTGTCCTTAATGTCGATGGACAGTTATGACTGGAAAGTGAGAACCCAACCCCAAGGGAAACTAAAGAGAAAATCTAAGTGGGAGGAGCCAGGCTTACTCCTCAGTTTGCTGCAAACTGGCCGTGGAAAGGGGGATTAAAAAAACAACAACAACAGGTGCGGACCACAGTGTACTTTGCAAATTGTTTTTCAGTTCAGACCCAAAGCGGGGAGTAAGAAACTTGGGAAGATGATCCCAGCCTGGTTTCCACGTGTGTCCATCTGAGCAAACACAGCCCTGACTGTGAGGTATGGCCAAACACCGTTCAGCCAGGCAGGAGACCCTGTGACCCGGCGGGCTTTGCATTCTTCCCCAGGAAGCGAAAGCAGCCTCGGCCTAAAGGTCACCCCTGACTTCCCAGGGCCAAGACAGCACCCCTCCCCGCCGACAGCCCTGCCCCGGGGGAGGACAGCCACAGGGCTTGGGGTGGGGGGTCAATCTGTTTCTCTTTGCTCACTGGCCAGAAACCCCACCAGCAAACAGGGAAACATGACCTTGGCTTGGTGCTAGCTGGCAGGGCTGTGCTGAGGAGAGCTGAACTGCAAAGTCCAGTGAGGGGCCGCGAGGGGAATGGAAATCCAAAGGTAAAACCGGGCACCCTTTCCTCAGGGGGCCCTGAGAGTCCTCCTGCAACTGGGGGCCCGGGAAATGGGGAGAAAGGCCCACGTGAAGCAGCAGCCGGCAGCAGCGGCAGCCCAAGGGGCCAAGTGTAAAAGTGCTGAAGATAATAAGGCCCTTATGCACATGACCCCGAGCAACATTCCTGCAGGGCGCAGGGAATAAAGTGCAGCAACAGGCAGGCGCGCACGCTCAACTGCCTGGGACTTAAAAAAGGAAACTCTTGACAAATGCAAAGCGACAAGGAACAAGTGGTGATATGAAGGAGACCCTTTGGTACAGTCTCCCCTAATTTCTCAGGGTTGCTCTTTGTTTTAGGAATGCCCTCCAAGCCAGCTCCAACCAGGGAACCAGGATTATTGCATTATTAAAACATGACCTTAACCTAAGGAACTGCCTATTTACCCACAATGCTTGGGAACATGCCTGGGGGTGTTCCAAGGGCCTTGCTGGGTGGGGTAGGGCACTCCAACCCCAAGGCTGTGAAATCACATGACCCAGGCCTTGGCCCTGGAAGGCTACACTTAATTAAAGGGGGCCTCCCTTTAGTGACTCGTGGCTGAGGTCCCAGTTCTGAAAGAGTAGCTGTTCTTCAAAACTAAGAGAGGTTTCCCGTATCCGGGAGATACTGAATTGTCTTTTTTTTTTTTTTTTTTTTTTTGGTCCATTTGCTGACATGTCAGGCAAAGCACTGGTCTACTTTTAACCTGCCTTTCTCCTAGGAGCTCTGGGAGCAGCCCTTTCTCCTCCAATAATTTCTTAACCCTGGGAACAGGCGGCACTTGAGCAAGTGCACTCCCCTCGGTCAAAAGAAATTAATGAAAAAGGAAAAAGTAAATCCACGCACCTGTCTCTGCCCACGCCCAAACCACTCCTTTCCTACTTCTGTCATGTACTCGTTGGTTTCCTAGGCTACCAATCTCAAGATAGCTGGCACCAGAGAGCCAGCCCATTGATGAAGAGCAGCAGTAATGAGGCCCAGAGGTCCCTGGAAAGCCAAGCTTCCTACCAATGACAGCCATCCTCCAAACGCTTCAGAAAGGGTGATTTACAGTAACATCCAAATTCCCCACAAAACTGTCCTTAGGCCTCCCAACAGTCGAGTCACCCTGCCCTGCAGAGATAATGTGGGTGCCACCTTCATGGAACCAATATGTTTGCCTACCACATGAAACAAAGATGCCAGGGAAGCTTCTCTTGGGTGAGATTTTTTTTGGGGGCGGGGGGAGATTCTTAAAGCTGCCTTCCTGTATCTAATCTCTATCATCTTATCCCAGCATCAGGCATCCAAGCTCACGGCAGCAGTAGCCATAATAAGGATAACGAAGCTCGTGATCATCATCACACATCACATCACAGCGAAAAATTTATTGAGTGTCTACTATCTTAAGTGCTTTATTAGTATTGTCTCATTTTTTTCTCATTTAATTCTTACAACAGCTCTGCAGGGTAGGTATAATTATTATTCCATTTTACAAATGTGGAAACTAGGGGGTTGGAGAGGTTAAGTAACTTGCCCAGGGCTACACAGTTGGTGGTAGGATTTGAACCCAGGCCTTTACCACCCTAGAGTCGGCTTTTACCCAGTATGCCTTGAAATATATTGTACTGCTACTACTACAATAGTCCCTTGCTATCCGCAGGGGATTGGTTCCAGGACCCACCACGGATACCAAAATCTGTGGATGCTCAAGTCCCTTGTATAAAATGGTGTAGTATTTGCATGTAACCTCACACGTGCTCCTACACACTTTAAATCATCTCTAGATGACTTATAATACTAATACAATGTAAATGGTATGTAAATAGTTGGAAATACAATGTATAAAAAGACTTAGAATACCTAATACAATGTAAATGCTATGTAAATAGTTGCAAATACAATGTAAAAGAAATGTAAATAGTCGCCAGTGCACAGCAAATTCAAGTTTTGTGTTTTCAAACTTTCTGGAAATTTTTTTTCCCAAATATTTTCAATCTGTAGTTGGTTGAATCTGCAGAAGTAGAACCCACGGTTACAGATGGCCAACTGCACTACGGAAAACTGCTAACATTTATTGAGTGCTGACAATGAGCCAGAACTTCTGCTAAATGCTTGATTTAAATTATTTCATTTAATCCTCGCAACAGCCCGATTAGGTAGGTACTATTATTACTCCCATTTTACAGATGAGTGAAACTGAGGTTGATAGCAGTTAAGTAACATGCCTAAGGTCACATGACGATGGAGCGCAAATACATACCCAGGAAATAGGGTCCAAAAGCTCAATCCACTAAGCTGAATTTGCATTAGGAAAAGGAGGCATTTCTAGTGCCCTACTTAACTTAGCCAGCCAGTCTCCTTGCTGTGTCCCAATCCAAACCTACTGAGTCCCAGTGAGAACTTCACAAGTAAATGCCAATGAGGAAACCTGCCTAGCCCTTCCATGTACATGCCAGCAGCTCGGACCTGACGAGTCTAGGAAAAGAGGAGCAAGACCTTTTCTAGACCCTTTCTCTCCTAGCCAATTTCCCCGAACTTGATTTCTGAAGAGAGCACCTCATGTCCAGCAGCCTCTGCTAATACTCTGCCCAGAACATCTAATAAGTGTTTACCCAGGGGCTCCCAGAGCCGTAGTTAAGGGCCTTCATGTGCAACCTGGCTCTGCGCCTTATTTAATCAGCACCTGAATGAAATGTCTCTTTGCTAGCAACAGCCTGAGCACAGAGTCTTTCTGCAAACACAGCTGGTCGACTGGCAAAGGCGATTCTATTCACAGGCAAAATACGCCCTGAGTTTACACCACCACTGATGTGCGATGGAGACAGGGAGACTGGAGGCACCCGGATGGAATTAGAATGGGCTCATGCCTCCTTTCTCCTCCAGATAATCCCGCTTCTGGCTCTTCTACCCACCTAAACACCTGCCCACGGACATGGCTTGAACTGTTTCTGCCCAACAGGCCAGTCCTCTCTAACCTCCCGTCTATTCCCTTTCCGCAGAGCCACGGGCCCAGGACCAGACTCATCCTACCCTTCCTCCTCTGGCATTTGCTCCAACAGCTACTGTTAAGGAAGCACAGCCAACGGAGAGATCCCCCCAACCTTCCCCTTCAGGATCTCAGGCTCACAACAGGTCTGCGTCCCTTGACACACCACACGTTGACGGACATGCAAGCCATGCCCTATTTAGCTGGCAGCTCTTTCCCTGGAAAAGAGCTGAGCAAACAGAGAGGACCATACCCAGAAGAGGAGGAATCCTCCCCAGGCCTTCAGATTTAACTGCTGCATCCAAGCACCCTGGAGGGAGACTTACCCTGGGGGTCCAGCAAGTAGGGTAGCAAGACACTGATAACCCCAGTTCTGGGGGGATGGTGGGGTGTGGAGCGGGAGGGAGGCCAAAAACTGGGTAAGGAACACGGGAAAGGCCACCTGCTCAAAAACACTGGGACACACCCCACCATTTAGAGTAAGGGTAACAAGGCCCTTTTGAAAATTCCTGCCCTCCCCCAGCCCAGCTGAGTCTATGAGCCATTCGCACTTCAGTGTGAACCTCCTAAATGGAACTGATTTCTTCCTGATTTCCTCGGCGATATGACCTCCTCTGATGAAACGGGCATTTTGAAATGTACAAGGGGTTGATTTGGAGCCTTGAGCACTCTGGAAAGAGGCAAACCTGGATGGAGTGAGTCGGGGGGAAAGACTTGGAAACAGGGAAGAGAATAGAAAAGAGAAAGGTAGAAGGATAGCATCACATTTCATCAGTTCTGCTGTGGAATCCATGGGGACAGCAAGCACCGCATGAGCCGCTAAAAATCATCTTCTGGTCGCAGGTGGGATGCCTGCTATCTCATGTCCTGTATTTAATGTCGGCTCACTCTCATCAGTGTTCTGTGTGTCTGTCCTTGACCGTGTGAGCCCTCCTTGGGACAGCACAGAGAACACAATTCTCGATCTCACAAGCCCCCTATCAAGGATTCGTAGGCAACTGCAGCTGTCTTATCAACGGGCCAGAAATGACAGAGCATTCCTTGGTTTGCCAAGGGAGAAATATGAAAAAATATCTTCCCCTGATAATAACAATCAAATGACTCCAGGTAAGAGTTGAGAAGCTTTCCTGTGAAACAGGAAGCAACTCTGGGCCTTTATATGTATTGTTTCCTATGCCTGGAATCCCCTTCCTTCCTGCAACACCCCTTCCTTCCTGCAACACCCTTCCTTCCTACTCATTCATTCACACATGTTTACTGAGCACCTACTATGAGGCAGGCCCTGTCTGAGGTGCTAGAATAGAAAACAAGACAAACAAGGGCCGCTGCTCTCAAGGAGCTAACATGCCTCCTTTGTGAGTCAAATGTCACCTCTTCTAGGAAGCTTTCCTTAATTGCACTAGGACCAAAAAAAGACCCTCTGTCCTCTATGCTTTGTTCAAATCTGTTACCGTGCATGTCATGTTGGCATTTAGTTGATCTTTGTTCTTGCCTGTCTCATCTCAACTGTGAGCAACATGAAGGCAAAGAACGTTTCTTATTTATCTTTGAATCTCCAGTGCCTGGCACAATGTTTGACACACAACAGGCACTGGATAAATGTTTGCTGAATGGATACAGGAATGAATACATTCCCATGAGCATTTAAAACAAAAGTCCTGCACGTAGAAAATGAGCATGCGATAACTCTGTGTCAGTATTTCCTCTCGTTAGTTCCCCAAAATCTCAGACACTGGAAGGATGGGAAGGCAGTGTAGAAGGACTGGAAGGTGTCAAAGGAGGCCTGGCCGAAATCCTCCACTGACATAACCCCTTAGGGACCCAACAAGCCACTGGAACTCTAAAGCTACCTTAAAATCCACCTCACAGTAACTCAGAGCCCTCAACCTCTAATTTCAGCCACATTATTTAACACCCACACAAATACTGAGGTACTACCAGAAGACTAAACGCCCGCCCAAAGGCCACCAGATTCACACCAGTCAGGAGGAGCATTTGAACCGACATCCCACCTCATACTTTAGCCGCTAGATGATGTCTCTCCAAGCGGGGTCCAATGCTCACCAGCATCAGAATCACTTGGGAGCTTGTAATAAAGGCAGATTCCCATCCTCACCCTATAGGCCCTAGACCTACTCAGACTCCCTGAGTAGAGAGCCAGGCATCTGCATTAGAACAAGCTTCCAAGGGAATTTTTCACAAAGAAAGTTCGAGAAGCACTGCACTCCACACCCATAGTCTCTTCAGGTCCACTCATCCAGTGACAGGCAGAAGATGCTCTCAGTTTAACAAAAGATATGAAAGACCAGGGATCTCCATGGGGGGTGGGGAATCCTTTCACAATGTACACGTACATCAAATCATCATGTTGTGCACTTTAAATATCTTAAAATTTTCTTTGTCAATTATACCTCACAAAGCTGAAAAAAAAATAAAGTAAAAAAAAAGATATGAAAGACCAGAAGTTGAGAAGCCTGGCTCTTCTTGCAGAGGGTGTTTCAGTGAGGTATGATGACAGTGGAGCTACCTACTGAAAAATACAAAAGGGGAGAGAAAGAGATGGAAAGTGAGTCACCAGACTAATAACGTTTTTTTAATGTGTCTGATATTAAAGAAGGAAAAGAAGAAAGTAGACACTTCCAGATGTCGAACAAAGGGATTTCAGACCAAGATCCAACAGCGTAATTTCCTCACAGCAATGAAAGGGAGCAGATACTTGGGGCAGAGAATGGGCTGCAGTTCCTAATAACCAGCTCTTTGTGATGGAACCAAAAGATGTGTGAGCTGGAGGCAAAACCACCTCTCTCCTCTGGCTATTTCAAAAAACAGACAGGAGATTCTCTTAATGGGTACAGGAGACATAGGAACAGTGCTCAGGAGACCTCAAGGGAACACAGACAGAACCACCAGAGGGAAAATGAAAAAGGGGAAGAAAACAGTCAGCTCTGTCAGTCAGTCAGTCAGCCAGCATTATCCAGGCACACATTAAAAAATTAATGTGCATGTATTGTATTAAGCTCTGCAGGGAGTTACAGAGGGAAGAAAAAAAAAACACTACTCCTTTCCTTAAAGAAAAGTGTTTACGCTAATGGTGGAGAAGGAACAAACATGCAAAAACAAGCAACCCAGTCGAACACTCACTGAATTACCTACATGTATACAAAGGCATATGTTAAAGAGCCAAACAGTCTGAGGAATATTCAGAGGGTCAGGAAAAGAGGACAAAAGCTGTTACTGGAATGAGTGGAATAACTGTGGAGTCAAGGTCAACTGGAAAGTTTCACAGAGGAGACTCTTCAGGAGGATCTGCAGAGGGGAGGAACTCACGACAGATCCCACGAAGACAGCGATGAAGGAGACACATCTATGGCAAAGGGACAAAAATCCAGGGGTCCTGTGGATCACCCCGAGTAGGAGCCAGCCACATACCGTTACTCAATCGCAAGCTCCAGGCTGGGCTGTATTAACAAGTGCATGGTGAGAAAAGGCTGAGAAGGAAAGCTTTCCTCTCTGCTGGGTGTAGGCTGGACCTCTGGTCACAGCACCCAGTTTTATAGGCTGTGCATGAGAAGGGTATGCAGGCACGGGCAAGGATCCAGAGAAAAGCAACAGAAATGATTAGAGGAATGGATTCTAATAGCTATCAAGAAAGGTGAAAAGGTGTTGAGGTTTGTCACTTTCTGAGCCGGAGGTAAAAATCTATTGGTCATCGTCCAGCTCTGATCAGCTGTACCTGGAATCTCTGTTTAAGTGACCACAGAGTTATTCAGAGGATTAAAATGCTTTGTTTCCATGTGGCCCGTTTCATGAAGAAGATGGAGATAGGAAAAGGTTAAATAATTTGCTGAGGTTCCCTAGCAAGCCATGAGCAAAACTAGCATCATAATTTTAAATCCCAGGGCTGTCTGTGGGTTGTTTAATCCACCAATGCACACCACTTCCCTTTATAATGGACACCCCCCCCCCAAAGACTGTAATTACGAAAGATGGAAAAATTCTCTGCAAATTTCCTTGGGAGAAAAATAAAACAAACTAAAAAGGAATGTCATGCCTCACTGCTGAGGCCCATATAAACATTATCCCCTTGTGTCCCCCTGGACTGATGACACAGGACACAGTCCATCTGATAACCCGTCAGCAGATGGCTGGATCCCTCATTGTACCCATTCCCCAACGACGTCAATTGCAAGCAGGAGCAGTTATCAGCGCTCCAGACAACAGATGGGGATGAGGAGGTGTGGTTGGTCTGAAGTCAAGGAGGCGGGGGACAAAAAGCCTAGTTCTCAAATCTATCAGGTTTTCTCTAAAACAAATCCATCACAGAGCAAATGGAATACACCCGTGTATATTCCGTGAGTTCCAAAAGGTGTCACAAAAAGCTCAGGGCCATTTTGAATATGAGCCATTCTACGCTTTCAGCAAAGAGGGAAGAAGCAGGAAAATAAACAGTGAGCCAAAAGCAGGTTAGCCATATTTGGTGGACGTCAGCCTTCTAATATATCGTAAAGACAGAAAAATAAAATAGCAATGGCAACTCTAAAAAAAGGATGGGGCTCACTAGGTATTACAGGGTAAAAACCAGAGGCTTGGCGCTCCGGGGTCAATAGCATCAATTATTATTTGGCAAATGTCCAGCTGAGATCCAGCCTGCCTTATTCACAGAGACACGGAGGGTTAAACACCATATGCTGTGCCCCACTCAGTTCAGCGCCCAATCAGGAGATATTGACACAGACACATACAGAACCAACCGGAAGTGGACAATTAGACAAGACATCCAAAATTTGATCTTTTCGTTAAGTTCCTAAGACAGAGACAATATAACTGGATGCAAAGGAGATAAAAGGCCACCAGTCTTTATGGACACAATCAGTCAAATTGCCTGGCATTTTAACCCTTCTGCTAAGAACTTGTAGATTTTCGGACTTAAATAGCTATGAGAATCTCTTCCTGCTAAAGCCCCAATTCCCACTGTGGCAGCTCGGTTCTAAAGCCACCTCTGCCACTAACTTGCTGGGTGATTTTTTTGGTAAACAGCATAATCAGTCAGTAAATTCATTCCCTGTAACCCATACCTGCCAAAATAATATGCACAAGGGGACTAGCCACACTTGAAGAAATACTTACTGGTGTAATGGGTAAACACCACTGATATTCAGCAAGGGGTTTAATAACAGTGCGTTAATCCTGGTGCTTGCTGATACCGAGAACCCTCAAGCATCACCGGCTTGGGTTCAGATGTGAGAAGGTGCTGCTGTAATCATACAAACCTCCGCCAGACCCCAGTTCCAGGGCCCCTGAGATTATCAGATGAGGCCAAAAAGAAACCAGACAGCAGGAATATTAATCAAGAACAGAACTCAGATACAAGAACTGCCCTTCCTTATGCTTCTAAAGCTGGCGGTCACCCAAAGGCAGCATGGCTATGATGAGGGTCTGTGTAACAAGGCCTTGGAAATAAATATTCTACAGACTGAAAAATGGGAGATAAAGAGACTAACCACTTTCCCTCCAACTCTTCCATTTCCTGGCCTAAAGCAATAGTGTCCTTGTTACAAACTTACACTGGCTCTGAGGAACAAGGCCTTTCTATAAAGCCATAATTGAGTCGGCCTGTTGAGAGACACACATCAGAAATGTCTCTGCTAAGCTCCCGCTTTCATTTCAGCTAATGTCTCCCTTTCCTTATTGGGACCTCTGAACTCCACAGAATTCACTGCCATAATATGGCCTAACTCAGCTAATTCACTTGCCAAAGCATTTCTTTGTACTCAACATCTCCTCTGTGGAATACACACAGTCACAGGAAACATTTTAACAACCCTCTCTCCAGGCTCAAGCTTATCTAGCATAACCCTAAAGAAGATAATGCATGTGAAAGTGTCTTATAAACAGTTAAGAGCTAGATAAATGTAAAGTATTACTAACCATACTTACTATCATTAGTCATTGCTGTAACCGAGTCAGAAAATTGTTTCCAACCATCTGTTGTTAAACTTCTTTTAAGGACTCACATCAACTTTTAAAAATCCATACGTCCCTGCTTCCCAGGAAGAGCCACAGGTAAGGTATGGAATGTTGGATTTATCACAGGCTAAGTCCCCCACTAGGCCAGAAGTTACTATTTAAATGACACAAAGCAGTGACTGAGGAGTAAAGGACAAAGCAGTACAATCCTGCTCTGGCTCAAGAATTCCTCAGCCTGACTCTGTTCTTTGTCTCCACCCTCTAGCTTCAGAGTTTAAGCTAAGCACAGGACAACAGCAAAAGCACAAGTAACAGGAATCAGTTCCTAGTTCCCCAAACATCTATCTCTCTGCAGCTGTCAGCCCCGAGTGCCAACATCATCTACGTGTGTCCCTAAGGGTGGCCTGGTCGGGTGTACTTTACGGGGAAGACACAGGGAGCAAAAGATGAACGAAGATGAGAAGATGAACAAGGCCACCTGAAATCGGAAAGGAGGCCAAAAGCATTTCTAGAATAGCTCTCTGTGGCATCCCCGGACTCTGCTTATGGAGAAAAGAATCACAGAACATAGGCTGTCAAGAGCTAGGAATGCAACTCTGCCTCGTTTTGCAGCTGGGAGAACTGAGACCCAGGAAAAGTACTTTCCCCAAAGTCACACAACTAATTAATGCCAGAACGAAGTCTCCAGCGTCTTCTAAAACCCTCTGCACTAAAAAACGTGGTGCTGGACTTCCCTGGTGGCACAGTGGTTAAGAATTCTTCTGCCAATGCAGGGGACACGGGTTTGAGACCTGGTCCGGGAAGATCCCACATGCCGTGGAGCAACTAAGCCCGTGCACCACAACTACTGAGCCTGCACTCTAGAGCCCACGAGCCACAACTACTGAGCCCGCGTGCCACAACTACTGAAGCCCGCGTGCCTAGAGCCCGTGCTCCACAACAAGACAAGCCACCGCAGTGAGAAGCCCGCGCACCGCAACGAGTAGCCCCCGCTCGCTGCAACTAGAGGAAAGCCCACGCGCAGCAACGAAGACCCAACACCACCCTAAATAAATAAATAAATAAATAAATAAATAACTTTACTAAAAAAAACCATGGTGCTGCCAGGTTTGATGTAATCACACCAGCAGCAGCCCCAATCAGGCTGAATTTAGTTCTTTGTTGACCTTCTACGTATGTGGTTGTCAGAGGCCTCAAGACCCCTTTGTAGAAAAGGCACCCTCTGACCCTCACCACCTGCCATCCAAAAAAAAGTTCTCCTGTCCCAAGAGCCTCACATAGCAGCGGGTGAGATGCGTTGTTTCCTTTCATTAACAAAAAGCCCATTCATCAAAAAAAAGAAAGAAAGAGGACAGGCTCAAATTTACACAGAAGGTCTAGCTGGGAGAGCCCTGGGTTTCCTGTGAATGGCATCACTTCCCAAGAAGTCCTCTTTGGAAAATGCTACCCACTCCAACCCTGCTGGATGCTTATAGCCATCCCATCAATAAGAGCTGCTTTATTCCAAAGTTGTCTACACCTCCTTGCCACATCTACAAGACTGGAAGGGGTTTGTGGCCATTCACATTTTACAGACTGGGAAACTGAGGCCAGGAACCTGCCATCAAAGGAGTTCCTAGAACACAGAGCTAGCAAGCACGCCAGCCACAAGTAGGCAGCGCCATGCCGATCAGCATTGGCCTCCCCCAAGAGACTGCCCTGCCATTCCACAACCCCAAAGAGGGTGGATTACCTTTCCAACCCGGAAAGCTAATTCATCTTTTGGCTGCAGGCGAGCGACCTCCCAACCCTGGGCTCCACCAGGCCTTAAAAATGGAGATAAGCATCTCGACCTCCTGCCCCACACAGGGTTATCACAAGGCTCCTGAGAATAACCTTTTACAAATATAAAAGCAATAAAGATGCTAGTGACAGGTTTCAAAACTGTCCCTGGATAAAACACACCAGGTTTTCCACAGCCTGAAATCTAAAAAAGATTTTTTTTTCCCTTTCTCCTCTTCCTCCTCCTCCATGATTTTATAGTTTTAGAACATCTCTCTACACAGGCTGAGTACAGAAAGACAGTCTCGCTCTTGGTCCTCACCCAGATTATTTTTATGTATCTGGCAACTTTCCTTTTCAATCTCATTTGTTTTTCTTAGCGTCGCTAATGGGAGGTAAAGAAATCAGCTGTCTGGGCACCCCTGGACCGTGTGACCTCAGGAGAGAGAATAAGAGTGGTAAGATGGAGAGGTTTGCATGAAATAAATACCCTCTCACCATGGACAGAGAAAAGTTCACGAGTCTGCCTGGGGTCGGCTTCAGAGTGCAGTTAGTAGGAGCTTGGTGCTGCTTCAACAAACACCACAGAACTCAAAGGCAGACCTCACCCTAAGAGCGTAAACTCCCAAATGAAAGAGTCATTAAGAGAAACCCGTAAAAGGATTTCCCCAAAGTACGACAGTGGAGACCAGTAACCTTATGTGACCACCTCCAGGAAAGAATGTCACCAGGCCTCTGGGAAATTACCTGTGGCAGAGGTAATGGGGGACTGGGCCATGGTCCCCCACTGGTGATTCAGAAAGGGCACCTGGCTGGGGCTGGACTTCCTGCTTGTGAAAGACCTGGCCAGGCCTGGGAGGGGAGGGGCCGTGGCCTGAGTGCTAGTCTTTCCAAGCGCCCACCTCCACCGTGGAGCTGACGCATTGTGCAAAGGTAGAAGAGAGCCGAATCTGAAATCCGCACACAAACTGCCTCGTTGGAAAATCATTCGTGAGGGTCCCACTTCCCGCAGGGATGAGGTGCTCTACACTGCCAAGTGTCCTGAGCACACAAATGACTCTGATCATTTGAGCAGAGGCTGAGGCTGCCCGGGGTGGGGTGGGGGGGAAGTCAACAGACTCACATGCATCATGGTGACCAGGTGACAGGGGTTGAGCAGGTAGATGACGGTCTTGGTGGCGAACTTAAAGCCCACCTCCACCCCGAAGGTCAGGCACAGGGCTACTAAGAGCAGATTCTTGCTCAGGCTCTCTTTGCCTTCCTCTGGCCGCTGGGTCACCTGCTCTGGCTGGCAGCCACGGCCACCCCTACCGTCCTCCTTCGTCTGCCTCAGGATGTGCCGCAGGGCCACCAGGATCTCCAACAGGGCCAGGGTCAGGACCACCACACTTTCCAGCAGCCGCTGCTGCCAAGAGAGGAAGGCAGCACAGTCGGGGCCCCCATTGCCTGCAAAGCTGGGGTCCACGCCCCCATAGAGCCAGTCCAGGAGACTTTGGTAGCTATACCGGGACATGATGCAAAGTGGTTCCCCTCGACCACCGTGCAGGAAGCAAGAGCGAGATGGAACACAAGCCCAGAGGGTGGCCCGGGTGGTGGGACATGTACGGAGGGCACACCCCCGCACCCGCACCCCCTCCGGACACCAGGGCACCTAGAGCAGGGGACGGGAAGCTACACGCGAGGCCCGGGGCAAAGTGCTGGCTCTAACTTGTCCCCACGGCTGTCTGGGGAGCCCCCCGCGCTTCTCCAGTGGCCACCAACGAGGCAGGGTGGAAACGAGCCGTTGGCCAATCTAAAAGGAAGGAGAGGAAAAAAAAAAAGGTCTCAAAGAGGCAATTGCATCGGGAATTTACGAGGCGGGGAGGGGTAACTAGCGAGGGAAGAAAAGGAGAACAGGGGCAGTGGCGAAGCAAGCAGGGGTCAGGGGAAGTCGGAGGCCGGGAGGGTCAGGGAGAGGGCCGAGGGGACCCGGCAGCGCGGCGGGAGCGAACCGGGGGCGACGGCGAGGGGACACGCGGAGGCCAGGAGGGGAGCTGGCGGGGCCGGGCAGGCGGGGAGGGCGACGGGGCTGGCGGGGACGCCGGACTCCTCGTCTCACGCACTCGCCACAGGGGGATCGCTTACTCCTGCAACCGCGTGGCCGTCTCTGCCCGCAGCGAGCAACTTCGCCGCCGACTGGCCCCTCCGAGCCAATTTAGAGCCTTCCCTGTCCAGCCTCCCGCCCCCGGGTACACCTCCGAGCCCCCAGCTCCACCCCCCGGCCCAGACGCCCGCCCTCCGGGCAGCACCTCCCCCAGCCCGCGGCCCGCCCGGGACCTGCCCCCTCGCGCGGGCAGCGGCGGGAGGAAGCCGGGAGGGAGGGAGGGAGAAAGGGAGGGAGGGAGGGAAGGCGGGCGGGAGGCCGGGCCAGCCGGGGGCTGGGCTCCTGCCGGCCCCCTCCCTCCATCCCGGCGCCGCATCTTCCCGCGCCTCCCGCCCGGCCCCAGGGACTGACAGCCGCGCCCTTCGGGGCTCCACTCACCGGCAGTCGGCCTGCGGCCCCGGCTGGGCGCCCGCTTGGATCCCCGCGCTCCCCGCGCCCCGGCACTCGGCTCCCCCGGCGGCTGCCGCGGCCGCCGCGCACGGCTCCTCCTCCCCGTCTTCCTCCCCCTGCGGCCGCCGCGCTTGCTTCCTCCTTCTTCCCCTCCCTCTCTCCTCCCCCGCGCCGCCGCCGCCCCCTCCCCCTCCCGTCCGGCTCGGCCCCTCGGGCCGCGGCCACCCCGCCTCGCCTCTTCCCCTCTCCGGCCTCCCTCGTTCCCCCTGCCGCCCCCACCCTTCACACCTCCCACCCTCCCTCTTTGCGCCTCTCCCTCCCCTCCCTCCCCCGGGCTTAATCCCCGCCTCCTTCCCCTCCCCCCCGGCCTGCCTCGCGTTCGGCACTCGCCGAGCCTGCACGCGTGCACGGCCACCTTCTTGCACCACCGTCTACGGAATTCGTCTCCTCCGCGAAGCCGGTTGGACCGACTCCACCTCCTGCGACCCGGTTCTCCAGGGCATTTCTTTGTACACCGGGCACCTAGTAGGCACTTAGCTGGCCCTCGCTAAGTTCTTGGGGGAATGGACGAGCCTGTCTAGTGATGAGCAGCTGCTCAAGCTTGGCTTTGGGGGGGTCTGCTGGGTGTGACCTTCTACTGTTCGCCTCTCCTCCAGTCCGCCCTGAAATAGCAGACTCGGGCGGGGCCAGGAAGGCGTCTTCTCCCACCTTTCTAGCCACAGCCCTGCTCACCAATACAAGGACGAGGCTTCTTTTCCTACTTTGCCCGGCCCTTCCCCCTCCTGCTCCGCTCCAGCGTTTCTCCTTCTAACCTCCGGACACACAACCCACCGCTGCCACTCCCTCTCCAGGCCCTCTGTCTCCCCTTTCTCCTGCCACGCCTTCGAGCTCAGTCGTACTCTAGCTGGAGGAAAAGAAGCTTCCCCTGACCTCTTTCCCTCCTCCCTCTCTGCGACGGAGCAGCTGTTTCCCAACCTGCACTTGGCCGAGAGTCCTGCCACTGAAAGGCCTGCCAGGACGGTGTGGGTGTGCAGGGGCCCCAGAACTGGATAAGGGCTGCTGATTGAAACAGGAGCCCCTCTTCCCTGCTGCTTCCTACCCATAGACTGTGGTTTGCTTTTCTTTGGGCAAGGAAACGGGAAAAAGACCTTTTAAGAATCCACCTCGTGTTGGTTTAATATTTATTGAAAACTCAAAAGAGAATATCCAGAAAAACACAGTTAGGCACCTCGCCTGGGAAACACTTTCTGGTGTTGGCTGCAAGCCAGACTCAAAACATAAAATACAATCTACTGTATTATCAGGCCGTTGTCTTCCCATCCTTTCCAAGTCTGGTTTTCCCCCACGTAACCTCAGAGCCAGGTAACCTTGTCTAATTCCAAGCTTTGTACAGCATCAACCATAGACCTGATGCTCTTCAAGTGCTAATTAATAAAGAACAACAACAAACGAGGATTGATTCAGCGGCTCACTCGTTCACTCTCCGTAGGTGTTTTGTTAAATCCTCTGCACCATAACATTAAGGATAAAGCTGTGGAGCTCCTGGCAATGACTGCAGCCTGAGACCTCAAGTTCCTATCTTCAAGGAAGTAAGAATGAGGTTACAGCACTCAGCAAAAGGCTTCGTTAATCCATGCAGAACTTCCTTGGGAATTTGGCCTAGAAGGTCCTGTGTTTGCAAGATGACGGTCTTTAGTGACTGTAGCCAGGCCAACTTCCTCACCTGAGGCACAAATTCCTCTCTTGCCAAGTGTAGAATAGCCAAGTGTTTTGACGACCAGGATTCTAATTCTAATTCTGCCATTTACTTGCTATGTCACCTTGGGCAATTTACCTCTCTGTGCCTCAGTTTCCACCTCTCAACCGAAGGGTTATCAGTGATCTATTATCTAATTCCTAGGATTATGCACATTTAAAATGAGTTGAATTATGCAGCACATTATGTAGTATCTGGTGCATAAAAAGTGCTCGATAAATGCTATCCGTTAGTTATCCTCATCCAGTTCTGCATCTGTGCTGGCAGGCCTGCATGGGTGCAGACACACTCACATCCAGTGCCCTCCCCTACATCTGCATAAACAATCCTACCCAGCCTTCAAAGCCCACGTGAAATTGCACTCTCCCTACCCCCCACCTCCAGCTCCCAGAGCTCTCTCCCTCCTCTGAACTTCAGCAGCAGTTATTGCCTGCACTACTCATTTTATTCTGAATCACATACTGCCTTCCATTGTTCTCTCATTGTTAGTTCTGTCTCCCACACTCAGATCTTTGACAGCAGGGATGGGTCTTCATCTTTTCTAAACCCCCCTCAGCACCTAGCAGAGTGGCAAACATAGTAAGCACTATGCACAGACACTGGGGGAGTGTTGTCCCCATAGGTAAAAGGCAAACAATGATTGAGCTGAAATGGTGGGTCAGATTTTGGAAACTCATAAGCTCCAGACAAATGTCCTGCTCATTTCCTTGCTGGGACAACAGGCCACTGGCTTCTTGTCTCCAAACTGTAACAAGAGCACATGAACTTTGGTTTTTTAAGTAGAACCTTGAAGCGCAGTGAAAAGGGAACGGGGAGCTTGTGGAAAGTCATCTCTCCGTGACTCCATGTACTCAGGTAAAATGAGTGGGGTGGATTGGAATGGTTTCTAAGATGCCTGTCGGCTCTAAGATTCTATGATTCTAGGAACTCAGCCTTGCTGCCTTTCATCCAAGTCATGTTTGAACCTTAAGGCAGAAACCTGATCTAACTGGCTTGGTGATCCTAGCCACCTTTCTGCCTGTTGAGACAGTACCCTAAATTCTTTTGTCCAAAGTACCTTCCCAGCTATGAACTCAGCTGACCTATGGAATGCAAAGAGTCAAATTATTACCTCTGTCATACCACGGATGAGCAGCTCAGAAAGGTGTAGTGACTTGCCTAGGATCACGCAAGTTTGTGGCAGAGTGAGGGCTAGAATTTGGGGTTCAACAGCACGGACCAGAGCAAGCTTGCTCGTTGACTTGGCCATCTGACCCTTTCTCCTCCTGCACTTCATATTCTTTGAATCCACTCCTGTCCTTCTACGCACAATCTAACCTGAAAGTCAAATGCGTGCATGATCACCCACAAGCAAAAAGCAATGCACAATCCCCATATTATACAAAATGTTATCAGTAAAAATAAACTGTGTGTATGGGGGAGAATGAAAAGAGAAGCCTTTGTCTTGATCTGACTATCTGCTTTCTGCTTCTTTTTTCCCCCTCTTTCATTCAACACTAGCGTTCATTCCACAAATATTTACTGAGCCTCTATTACAAAATTACATATTGCATAGGAATATCCTAGACTTGTAGGCCATCTCTGCCTTCAAGGAGCTTAAGATCTAGCTAGGGAGACATGACAAACAAACAAGGAAGGCTGGATAACAATACAGGAGGGAGGTATAAATACAAACCAAGCAGGTAAGAGCTGCTGCCACCAGAGCAAATCTTGCATATTTCAAGTGAGCTGCACAGGCAATGAGGGTAAGAATTCAGTAGTTCAACACCAGGCAAAACTCACAGCAGTAAAGGGGAACAGAATCTGTCACCCCAGAATATGCCTAGTTGGCATAAGGATTATTGTAGGCTGATTATTTTTAAGAAACAGCTGACATAGGAGAACTTACCCTATTGTAAGAAATATTTACATTTATAAGGGAAATCTCCATTTTTAAGTGTGTCTCCTTCTCTGTATAAGGAAGAGAAGAAAACTCTAGAAACTCTTATCAGCAGAGGAGGCTACAATTTAAATCTGCATAACAACTTTACCCTTGTTTACTGTGGTTTTCCTGGTCACTCACCTTGAATAACTGTCTCCCTCCACCCTCAACACTATTTGTCTTTATAAGATGGTAGTTAAGGTGGTGGCTTGTGCCATTTCAGGGAGTTACTCAGTTTTCCTGGGTCTCTCCCATGTACTGTATACAAAACCGAGTCTCCCTAAAACTGTTTCCATGCTGAGTTTATGATTATCCTTTCTATCCAAAACTTTATTCCCTTTCCTGTCCTGCCCCAGGATTGAGAAGTATCAAAGAAATGGGGGGACTGAAACTGAGCAAGACCCTGCGGGTCCCTCCCCAGTACAAAAGTCCCTCTGTGTCCCCATTTCTTGTTTGTAGAAAAGAGCTTTAGTCTCCTAGGCCTTCCCTGAGTTCCAAAGAGCAGACTCAAGCAGTTACTAACAAGTTCATGTGCCCAGCACACAGTGAGGCCAAACAAACAGAAATGTCGGAGTTTGGAGCAGAGACAGGTTTATTGCAGGGCCAAGCAAGGAGAACAGGTGGCTCGTGCTCAAAAAAAACTCAAACTCCCTGAAGATTCTTGGGGAGAAGTTTTTAATAGGCAAAATTTGGGGTGAGGGCTGCAGGGTGTGTGGCTTTCTTCTGATTGGTTGGTGGTGAAGTAACAGGGTGGTGCTCCAGAAATCTTGTGCTCAGCCTGAAGTTACCAACCTCCACCTGGGTGGGGTGGGGGGGGCCGGGGCACGCGCTTAGTTCCTGCAGAAGAACTCAAAGAAACGCAAAGATATTGTTATGTATATTCCTTGAGGAGGAACCAGGACCCTGCACTATTGTTCCTTAATTGCTCCTCCTTTGTTTATACATTCCCTTACTTCTCTGATTAGCAAATGTTTGAACCTGCCCTTTGGTACTCAGGGAAGTTCTAGAGGCTGAAGCCTTTTTCCAACAAATAAGAAATGGGAGACACAGAAAGGATTTGTACCCAGGAGGGCCTCAAAGGGTCCTGCTCGGTTTCAGTGAGGGAATGAAGAAACAAAGAAAAAGCAGGTAAACAAGAAAAGTAATGACAATAGTTCAGTGATAAAACAGAGTCCTAGTTCCTCCTCAAGAGATATACATTAACAATCTGACATATATCTTTGAGTTTTCTGCAGGAACTAAGACACACACACACACACACACACACACACACAGGTGGAAGATGGTGACTACTTACTGAACACAAGCACATAGACCCCAGACTGGTTGGAACCAGAAGGTTGATGATTAAGATTCCAGAAACATCACCCTGTTATCTCATCACCAACCAATCAGAAGAAAGTCATGCACCCTGCAGCCCTCCCCTCAGATGTTGCCTTTGAGGCAACCCTTCCCTTAAAATCCCTTCCCTGAAAGTCTTAGGGGAGTTCAGGTCTTTTGAGCATGAGCTGCCCATACTCCTTGCTTGTCACCTGCAATAAAAGCTGGACTTTCCTTCACCACGACCTGGTGTCAGTAAATTGGCTTTGCTGTGCAGCGGGTGAGCAGACCAAAAGTTCAGTCCAGAAACATATACAGGAGGTATACATGTTATTAAACGTCTGTTTGTTTTTCTCCTGTTGATCTGTCTTATTGCAAGGGAGTCTCAGACAGGAACCTAGAAGGGGAGAGGGAACATTATTTTTCCTCTCCTACAGCAGTTCCTCTTGGGGGGCACTGACAGGGAAGGTGAAGGAAATCTTCCAGAGTGTAGGCAATGCTTGTTTCTTGATCTGGGTGCTGTTACATGGGTGCACACATATGTGAACATTCATAGACCGCCAAACTTGAGAGTTTTGCACTTTACCTCATACCAGTTATACCTCAGTTCTGAAAAAAATTCAGAGAAGAGAGAAAACATCTAGAGCAGGAATTACCAGGAACTTCTTCATGGAGGAAGTGGTGGTGTTTAATTGGAGTTGCAAATGAATCTAGGCCAGTGGTTGTCAGCTCTGTCCATGAAACCAAGCAGGACCCTGTGGGGCTCTCCAAGGTACAGAAGCCTTTCCGTGTCCCCTGTTTCTTGTTTGCAGGAAAAAGGCTTCAGCCTCCTAGACCTTCATGAATACCAAAAGGCAGATTTAAATAGTTGCTAATCAGGGAAGGGAGGGGATGCAGAAACTAAAGAGGAACAATCAAGAAACTATAGTGCAGCATTCTGGCTCCTCCCCAAGGGATACACATGACAATATCTTTGAGCTCGTGTGCAGGAACTAAGGCCGCCACCCAGGTGGAGGATGGTAACTTCAGGCTGAGCACGAGATTCCTGGAGCACCGCCCTGTTACCTCACCACCAACCAATCAGAAGAAAGTCACATACCCAGCAGTCCTCACCTCAAATTTTGCCTATTAAAAACTTCTCCCCAAAAGCCATTGAGGGGGAGGGAGGCGAGAAGATGGCGGAAGAGTAAGACGCGGAGATCAACTTCCTCCTCACAGATACATCAGAAATACATCTACACGTGGAACTTCTCCTATAGAACACCCACCGAACGCTGGCAGAAGACCTCAGACCTCCCAAAAGGCAAGAAACTCCCCAAGTACCTGGGTAGGGCAAAAGAAATAAGAATAAACAGAGACAAAGAATAAACAGAGACAAAGAATAGGGACGGGACCTGCACCAGTGGGAGGGAGCCGTGAAGGAGGAAAGGTTCCCACACACTAGAAGCCCCTTCGCGGGCGGAGACTGTGGGTGGCGGAGGGGGGAAGCTCCGGAGCCTCGGAGGAGAGCGCAGCAACAGGGTGCGGAGGGCAAAGCGGAGACATTCCCGCAGAGGATCGGTGCCGACCGGCACTCACCAGCCCGAGAGGCTTGTCTGCTCACAAGCCGGGAAGGGCGGGGGCTGGGAACTGAGCCTCGGGCTTCGGTCGGATCCCAAATTGCAAGAAACAGTTAACAAGGGCCTAGAAGAAATAAAGAGGAAGCAAGCAACGATGAGCAACAC
>NC_041234.1:84816228-84817075 GCF_002837175.3 Physeter macrocephalus | reverse complement strand
AAGAGACAGGAGACTTTTTCTTGCCTCTTTGCTTCCTGGGGCGCGAGGAGAGGGGATTAAGGGCACCGCATAAAGGAGCTCCAGAAACGGGCGCGAGCCGCGGCTGTCGGCGCGGACAGCAGAGACGGGTGTGGGACGCTAGGGTTGCTGCTGCCGCCACCGAGGCCTGTGTGCGAGCACAGGTCACTCTCCACGCCGCTCCTCCCGGGAGCCTGTGCAGCCCACCAGTGCCGGGGGCCCGGGATCCAGGGACAGCTTCCACGGGAGAACGCGCGGCGTGCCTCGGGCCGGTGCAGAGTCAGGCCGGCCTCTGCCGCCGCAGAGGCAGGGCCAAGTCCAAAGCTGAACCCCAGGAGCTGTGTGAACAAAGAGGACAGGGGGAGGTCTCTCCCAGCAGCCTCAGAAGCAGCGGATTAAAACGCCACAATCAACTTGAAGTGCCCTGCATCTGTGGAATACCTGAATCGACAGCGAAATATCCCAAGTTGAGGAGGTGGACTTTGGGAACAAGACATACCATTATTTTCCCCTTTTTTTCTTTTTGTGACTGTGTATGTGTGTACTGATGAGTGAGATTTTGTCTGTATAGCTTTGCTTTCACCATGTGTCGCAGTAGGTTAGACTGACCCGTTTAGTTTTTTTTTTAATAGAAATTTTTCTTCTTAATAATTATTTTTTAATTTAATAACTATATTTTATCCTACTTTATTTTGTCTTCTTTCTTCCTGTCTTCCCTCCTTTCTTCATTCCTTCCTCCTCCCTTCCTTCCTCCCTTCTTTCCTCCCTCCCTTCCTCCCTTCCTTCCTTCCTTTCTTCCTCCCTTCCTTCCTCTCTTCCTTCCTTTATT
>NC_041234.1:84807170-84811018 GCF_002837175.3 Physeter macrocephalus | reverse complement strand
GAGGGAGATGCAAGAGGGAAGAGATATGGGAACATATGTATATGTATAACTGATTCACTTTGTTGTAAAGCAGAAACTAACACACCATTGTAAAACAGTTATACTCCAATAAAGATGTTAAAAAAAAAAAGCCATTGAGGAGTTTGGGTTTTTTGAGCATGAGCCACCTGTTCTCCTTGCTTGGCCCTGCAATAAATTTTCTCTGCTCAAAACCCCAATGTTTCAGTGTGTTTGGCCTCACTGTGCATTGTGCACATGAACTTGAGTTCAGTAACAGCTACACTTAAGAATCAACTGAGTAGCTTTTTAAAAATACTGAATCTGGGGGCCTACTCCAGACCAATGTAATCAGAAGTTCTGGAAATAAGGCCTTAGTATGTTTTTTTTCTTTTTTTTTTTTAAATTAAACTGGAGAACTACTATGCGTCTGGTCACTACAGCAAGAATATCTAATTAAGGCTGATGAAACACCAGTAAGTGGTATACAGTATCTCATTTAAGCCTCATGAAAGACAAACCTGAGAGATAGGTACTATTATTATGATCCTCATTTTACAGATGAGAAACTAGAGGCTCAAGTCATACTGCCTATAAGTGTCAACGCTGGATTTCACCCTAGATCTGTTCACCCCAAAGCCTGAACCCATATACACTACTGCCTGGCAGCTGATCATGTCACTGGGGAAGCATAGGCAAATGCTCTTGATAGACGAGCTGGCTGTCCATGAAGAGATCATTGCTTTTTAAATGTTCTCTTTTTTTATTGAGAGTTAACTTACATACACTAAGATGAATTATTAGTCTTAAGTGTACAGCTCCATGAGTTTGACAAATGTATACACCCCTGTAATCACCACTCAGATCTTGATGTCCCACACCCAGTCAATCCCCACCCCCAGAGGCAACAATTGTTCTGATTTCTATCATCATAGATTAGTTTTGCTTAAACTTGAATGCCATATAAGTAGAATCATAAACATGTACTTTATTTTATCTGACTTATTTTGCTTAGCCTTCTGTCTGTGAGGTTCATCAGATCACTTCTTATGTCAGGAAATAAATACTAAGAGTATAGGAGATGCCAAACCAATTACACTTGGGACCCACCAGGCCTCAGGTCTTTCATTGCCAAGCTGGGAACTGTTGTAACTGGGAAGCCCCTTCTCTACCCCTGTCACTATAGTTCCCAACCATGTTCCCACTGCTGATATTAACAGTGGGGCCCCAGTGTTGTATTTCTACTGAATTGTTCAAGACACATTAACCTCATACAATCTGGGAAGCAGCAGAAGCCAGCTTCCTGGAGTCAGAGAGAGGTATGTACTACAAAGAAATTGGCCTCTGGACTCCAGGAGCCCCAGGAAGATTTCCATTCCTCCCAGTTTTGGAAAGGTCTCAAAGAACATTAATTAACATTTGGTGGGAGGTGGGGAGGGCATTTCTGATGCAACCCCACCTTAGGAAAGTTTAATGAAGTCCTTATATTCCCCTCTACTCCCCATCAGAACTGAGACCAGAATGCCATGGCTGATCCCCAAATAACACAAATTGGACACAGCTACTCTCTCTCTCTTTCTATCATCCTTCCACCCTAAGCTAATGCCAGCCTCTTGTGTTCAGCTACTTTATTTTTGTAGGCAATTCCAAATTTCTAGATTTTCTAAGTCCATTTCTATGTGCTAGCCCTTCTTCTCATGGTAGAAACAATACAACTATTTTGAATGGGTTTAGTTTTATGGACACAGCTTTACTCTCTCTCTGTTCAGGGTCTCCAGCATGAGGCAACAATAACTCCAACTCTCACAATGTGCAGAGTTCTTTCATCAGGGCTGTGAGAGGCAGAGAATCACAGTCCTTGCCCTCTATTTCCTGGCTTTATTTTAAGGGTTTCCTTTCTATAACCTTGAACTTTGACCTTTGGACTTTATTTGTAAGTCTCCTGGAGTCTCCAGACATCAAGCTAACTTTTTGATATGGTTCCTTAGTATCTGATGGATTTTTTTCTTTGATTGTTTGCTTTGTTGTTTGGCTCCCTAACTTCTAACCTACTTTGATCCCTCTAGCAGCAATTTTCACTTGCTCTCCACTGGATCGCTTGATAAGAGACCTGACCCACTAGTTGAGAAAAACACTGTGTTCAGAGACAAAAACGATCCAGGTTCTAGCCTTGGGTCCTTGACTTCCTACCTAACCGACTTCACCCTTTGGTTTCCTCATATTTGGCAGAAAGCTACAAATTCCAAACTCTCCTTGTTTCACAAGTATATGTACAGGACAAATAAGAATATACACCTGAGGGAACTTCCCTGGTGGTCCCATGGTTAAGACACTGTGCTTCCAATGCAGGGGGCAAGGGTTTGATCTTCGGTCAGGGAACTAATATCCCGCATGCCGCACAGCATGGCCTTAATTAATTAATTAATTAAAGAATATACACCTGAGGTGCTCTGCAATCTGGCTGATCTATACATTCAAAAGATTATTACCATCATTAAATCTTAAATAATGGGAAAGTCATGCTTTTACAAGGGAAGCCAGTTAGAAGTACATATCTCAGGTACATACCAAGAAAAGAAAGAAAAACTTCAGGAACAGCACACACGAAAAAGGTCTTTGCTTTGGGGTAAACTAACTGAACAGAACTGACATTTTTAAACCTTTTATTTATCAACTAGAAAGCCCAAGCCAAGCTGAAGAAAAAGTTCAAGATTAACAAATTACTCCTCCAGCTTCCAAATTTAAACTTTGCCTTAATTCCTTTAATCGGCTATCAGTGGAGAAATGTTTTCTAGGCTTGTAGTCCTAAGTTACCACTTACTGTGTCATCAGAAATTCAATTTGGCATTATTTGGCTATTTAAATCATGAAGCAGTCAGGTGGTTGTCTTTTTTCCAGGGGTTCCAAGAAAGGTCTGTGGTTAAATGTCACAGGCTCAGGCAGAGCCAAAACCTTGCTGTGGCATACTGGGCAGAGCAGGGAACTCTTCAGGACTTGGGTTGCTTGCTCTGTCCTTGACACAGTCTGGGAAAGGCTGGCTGGCAGTAATGTCATATAGTTCAAAGCACAGGAGAGAACTAGCAGCCAGGAAACCTGGGTTGAATTTGATTAGCTTGGGCTAGTCACTCCCTCTCTTTGGGGCTCTACTTTCTCTTTTGGAATCCGAAAGGATTTAGTCACTCATCTCTAAATTCCCTTCTAGCTTTAATAGTCCTTAAAAAAAATCAGGAACGTTGGTGTGGAAAAACAGGCCTTAAAAATATGGGCTGCAGTTTGGAATCCTGACTATCTAGCTCATTTGTCTCTTTCTATGCCACGATACAGGAAAGAAGAAATTGCTCCATTGAATAGAGACATAAGCTGATTCATTCCAGGCTAAGCTAGTCCCAGGTGCATGGAAGATGGCAGACCCAGCATCTTCCTGAGGGAGGCTCATATCTACTGGTTGTATTTCCTCACGTCCTTTGTTATCATTCTTTCTTTTTTAAACATCATTATTGGAGTATAATTGCTTTACATTGCTGTGTTAGTTGCTGCTGTATAACAAAGTGAATCAGCTATATGTATACATATATCCCCACATCCCCTCCCTCTTGTGTCTCCCTCCCTCCCACCCTCCCTATCCCACCCCTCTAGGTGGTCACAAAGCACCGAGCTGATCTCCCTGTGCTATGCGGCTGCTTCCCACTAGCTATCTATTTTACATTTGGTAGTGTATGTATGTAAATGCCACTCTCTCATTTCATCTCAGCTTAACCTTGCCCCTCCCTGTGTCCTCAAGTCCATTATCAAAGCCTGCATCTTTCTTCCTGTCCTGCCCCTAGGTTCTTCAGAACCTTTTTTTTTTTAGA
>NC_041234.1:84804579-84807046 GCF_002837175.3 Physeter macrocephalus | reverse complement strand
CTTTTTGAATTATGGTTTTCTCAGGGTATATGCCCAGTAGTGGGATTGCTGGGTCATATGGTAGTTCTCTTTTAGTTTTTTAAGGAACCTCCATACTGTTCTCCATAGTGGCTGTATCAGTTTACATTCCCACCAACAGTGCAAGAGGGTTCCCTTTTCTCCACACCCTCTCCAGAATATATTGTTTGTAGATTTTTTGATGACGGCCATTCTGACAGGTGTGAGGTGATACCTCACTGTAGTTTTGATTTGCATTTCTCTAATGATTAGTGATGCTGAACATCCTTTCATGTGTTTGTTAGCAATCTGTATCTCTTCTTTGGAGAAATGTCTATTTAGGTCTTTTGCTCATTTTTGGATTGGGTTTTGCTTTTTTTTTTTTATATTGAGCTGCATGAGCTGCTTGCATATTTTGGAGATTAATCCCTTGTACGTTGATTCATTTGCAAATATTTTCTCCCATTCTAAGGGTTGTCTTTTCATCTTGTTTATGGTTTCCGTTGCTGTGCAAAAGCTTTTAAGTTTCATTAGGTCCCATTTGTATATTTTTGTTTTTATTTCCATTTCTCTAGGAGGTGGCTCAAAAAGGATCTTGCTGTGATTTATGTCATAGAGTGTTCGGCCTATGTTTTCCTCTAAGAGTTTTATTGTGCCTGACCTTACATTTAGCTCTTTAATCCATTTTGAGTTTATTTTAGTGTATGGTGTTAGGGAGTGTTCTAATCTCATACTTTTACATGTACCTGTCCAGTTTTCCCAGCACCACTTATTGAAGAGACTGTCTTTTCTCCACTGTATATCCTTGCCTCCTTTGTCATAGATTAGTCGACCTTAGGTGCATGGGTTTATCTCTGGGCTTTCTATCCTGTTCCATTGATCTATATTTCTGTTTTTGTGCCAGTACCATACTGTCTTGATTACTGTAGCCTTGTAGTATAGTCTGAAGTCAGGGAGCCTGATTCCTCCAGCTCCGTTTTTCTTTCTCAAGATTGCTTTGGCTATTCGGGGTCTTTTGTGTTTCCATACAAATTGTGAAATTTTTTGTTCTAGTTCTGTGAAAAATGCCATTGGTAGTTTTGATAGGGATTGCACTGAATCTGTAGATTGCTCTGGGTAGTATAGTCATTTTCACAATGTTGATTCTTCCAATCCAAGAACATGGTATATCTCTCCATCTGTCTGTATCATCTTTAATTTCTTTCATTAGTGTCTTATAGTTTTCTGCAACAGGTCTTTTGTCTCCTTAGGTAGGTTTATTCCTGGGTATTTTGTTCTTTTTGTTGCAATGGTAAATGGGAGTGTTTCCTTAATTTCTCTTTCAGATTTTTCATCATTCATGTATAGGAAGGCAAGAGATTTCTGTGCATTAATTTTGTATCTGACTACCTTACCAAATTCATTGATTAGCTCTAGTAGTTTTCTGGTAGAATCTTTAGGATTCTCTAAGTATAATATCATGTCATCTGCAAACAGTGACAGTTTTACTCCTTCTTTTCTGATTTGGATTCCTTTTAATTCTTTTTTGTCTCTGATAGCGGTGGCTAAAACTTCCAAAACTCTTTTGAATAATAGTGGTGAGCGTGGGCACCCTTTTCTTGTTCCTGATCTTAGTGCAAATGGTTTCAGTTTTTCAGCATTGCAAATGATGTTGCCTGTGGCTTTGTCATATATGGCCTTTATAATATTGAGGTAAGTCCCCTCTATGCCTGCTTTCTGGAGAGTTTTTATCATAAATGGGTGTTGAATTTTGTCAAAAGCTTTTTCTGCATCTAATGAGATGATCATATGGTTTTCTCCTTCAGTTTGTTAATATGGTGTATCACATTGATTGATCTGCGTATACTGAAGAATCCTTGCATTCCTGGGACAAACCCCACTTGATCATGATGTATGATCCTTTTAATGAGCTGATGGATTCTGTTTGCTAGTATTTTGTTGAGGATTTTTGCATCTATGTTCATCAGTGATATTGGCCTGTAGTTTTCTGTTTTTGTAACATCTTTGGTTTTAGTATCAGCGTGATGGTGGCCTCGTAGAATGAGTTTGGGAGTGTTCCTCCCTCTGCTATATTTTGGAAGAAGTTGAGAAGGATAGGTGTTAGCTCTTCTGTAAATATTTGATAGAATTTGCCTGTGAAGCCATCTGGTCCTGGGCGTTTGTTTGTTGGAAGATTTTTAATCACAGTTTCAATTTCAGTGCTTGTGATTGGTCTGTTTATATTTTCTATTTCTTCCTGGTTCAATCTCTGAAGGTTGTGCTTTTCTAAGAATTTGTCCATTCCTCCAGTTTGTCCTTTTTATTGGCATATAGTTGCTTATAGTAATCACTCATGATCCTTGTATTTCTGCAGTTTCAGTTGTTACTTGTCCTTTTTCATTTCTAATTCTATTGATTTGAGTCTTCTCCCTTTTTTTCTTGATGAGTCTGGCTAATGGTTTATCAATTTTGTTTATCTTCTCAAAGGACC
>NC_041234.1:84803079-84804374 GCF_002837175.3 Physeter macrocephalus | reverse complement strand
TGATCTTTATGATTTCTTTCCTTCTGCTAACTTGGGGTTTTTTGTTCTTCTTTCTCTGATTGCTCTAGGTGTAAGGTTCAGTTGTTTATTTGAGGTTTTTCTTGTTTCTTGAGGTAGGATTGTATTGCTATATACTTCTCTCTTAGAAGTGCTTTTGATGCATCCCATAGGTTTTGGCTTGTCGTGTTTTCATTGTCATTTGTTTCTAGATATTTTTTGATTTCCTCTTTGATTTCTTCAATGCTCTCTTGGTTATTAAGTAATGTATTTTTTAGCCTCCATGTGTTTGTATTTTTTTTTTTTTTTTTTTTGGCTGTACGCGGGCCTCTCACTGTTGTGGCCTCTCCCTCTGTGGAGCACAGGCTCCGGACGCTCAGGCTCAGCGGCCATGGCTCACGGGCCCAGCCGCTCCGGGGCATGTGGGATCCTCCCGGACCGGGGCACGAACCCGTGTCCCCTGCATCAGCAGGCAGACTCCCAACCACTGCGCCACCAGGAAAGCCCAAAGCTTGTTGTTTATTTATTTATTGGCTGCATGCACAGCTTGTGGGATCTTAGTTCCCTGACCAGGCATTGAACCTGGGCCCTTGGTAGTGAAAGTGCAGAGTCCTAACCACTGGGCCGTCAGGGAATCCCCCCTCATGTGTTTGTATTTTTTACAGTTTTTTTTTCCTGTAATTGGTATCTAGTCTTATAGCATTGAGGTCGGAAAAGATACCTGATACGATTTCAATTTTCTTAAATTTACCACGGCTTGATTTGTGACCCAAGATATGATTTATTCTGGAGAATGTTTCATGAGCACATAAGAAGAGAGTGTATTCTGTTGTTTTTGGATGGAATGTCCTTTAAATATCAATTAAGTCCATCTTGTTTAATGCTTTGTTTTAAAGCTTAAGTTTAAAGCTTATAGGTCTGAAGTGGGTCTCTTGTAGACAGCATATATATGAGTCTTGTTTTTGTATCCATTTCGCCAGTCTATGTCCTTTGGTTAGAGCATTTAATCCATTAGAGTAGTCTTGGTTGTAGGTTTTTCCCTTTCATCACTTTAAATATGTGTTGCCACTCCCTTCTGGCTGGCAGATCTCCTATGTTGGGTGCATACATATTTACAATTGTTATATCTTCTTCTTGGTTTGATCCCATGATCATTATCTAGTGTGCTTCTTTGTCTCTTGTAATAGTCTTTATTTTAAAGTCTATTTTGTCTGATATGAGTATTGCTACTCCAGCTTTCTTTTGATTTCCATTTGCATGGAATATCTTTTCCATCCCCTCACTTTCAGTCTGTATGT
>NC_041234.1:84793016-84802867 GCF_002837175.3 Physeter macrocephalus | reverse complement strand
TTCTTTTCATTCTTTTTTCTTTATTCTGCTCTGCAGTAGTTATTTCCACTATTTTATTTTCCAGGTCACTTATCCGTTCTTCTGCCTCAGTCATTCTGCTATTGATTCCTTTTAGAGTATTTTTAATTTCATTTATTGTGTTATTCCTCATTGTTTGTTTGCTCTTTCGTTCTTCTAGGTAAAGCTGGTTTGGTGGTGCTGAATTCTCTTAGCTTTTGTTTGTCTCTAAAGGTTTTAATTTCTCCATCGAATCTGAGATCCTCGTTTGATTAATATGTGTCTTGGCATGTTTTTCCTTGGATTTATCCTGTATGCAACTCTTTGCACTTCCTGGACTTGACTGACTATTTCCTTCCCCATATTAGGGAAATTTTCAACTATAATCTCTTCAAATATTTTCTCGGTCCCTTTCTTTCTCTCTTCTTCTTCTGGGACCCCTATAATTCGAATGTTGGTGCGTTTAATGTTGTCCCAGATGTCTCTGAGACTGTCCTCAATTCTTTTCATTCTTTTTTTCTTTATTCTGCTCTGTGGTAGGTATTTCTACTCTTTTATTTTCCAGGCCACTTATCCTTTCTTCTGCTTCAGTTATTCTTCTCATTTTCCTTAACTTACTGTGTTTGGGGTCTCCTTTTTGCAGGCTGCAGTTTCATAGTTCCCATTGTTTTTGGTGTTTGCCCCCAGTGGGTATGGTTTGTTCAGTGGGTTGTGTAGACTTCCTGGTGGAGGGGACTGGTGCTTGTGTTCTGGTGGATGAGACTGCATCTTGTCTTTCTGGTGAGCAGGACTGCGTCTGGTGGTGTGTTTTGGGGTGTCTGTGAACTTAGTATGACTTTAAGCAGCCTCTCTGCTAATGGGTGGCGTTGTGTTCCTGTGTTGCTAGTTGTTTGGCATAGGGTGTCCAGCACTATAGCTTGCTGGTTGTTGAGTGGAACTGGGTCTTAGCGTTGAGATGGACGTATCTGAGAGAGCTTTTGCCATTTGATATTATGTGGAGCCGGGAGGTCTTTGGTGGACCAGTGTCCTGAACTAGGCTCTCCCACCTCAGAGGCACAGGTCTGCCTTGCTCCTTCATCTGCTGTGTGTTTTTCTGTCTTTTCATTTTGCTTATCTTACTGTGTTAGGGGTCTCCTTTTCACAGGCTGCTGGTTCATAGTTCCCATTGTTTTTGGTGTTTGCCCCCAGTGGGTAAGTTTTGTTCAGTGCGTTGTGTAGGCTTCCTGGTGGAGGGGACTGGTGCTTGTGTTCTGGTGGATGAGACTGGATCTTGTCTTTCTGGTGGGTAGGCCCACGTTCTGCTGGTTGTTGAGTGGAACTGGGTCTTAGCGTTGAGATGGACGTATCTGAGAGAGCTTTTGCCATTTGATATTATGTGGAGCCGAGAGGTCTTTGGTGGACCAGTGTCCTGAACTAGGCTCTCCCACCTCAGAGGCACAGGCCTGACACCCGGCTGGAGCACCAAGACACTGTCAGCCACGTGGCTCAGAAGAAAAGGGAGAAAAAAAGAAAGAAAAAAAGAGAAGACAAGAAAAGAAATAACGTTATTAAAATAAAAAGTTAAAAAATTTATTAAAAATTAAAAAGGAATTAAAAAAAGAAATTAAGAAGATAGCAACCAGACAAAAAAAACAAATCCACCTATGATAACAAGCGCTAAAGGGGTGTCTGTGAACTTAATATGATTTTAGGCAGCCTCTCTGCTAATGGGTGACATTGTGTTCCTGTCTTGCTAGTTTTTTGGCACAGGGTGTCCAGCACTGTAGCTTGCTGGTCATTGAGTGGAACCGGGTCTAAGTGTTGAGACGGAGATCTCTGGGAGAGCTCTTGCCGATTGATACTACGTGGATCCTGGAGGTCTCTGGTGGTCCAATGTCCTGAACTCGACTCTCCCACTCAGAGGCTCAGGCCTGACAACCGGCTGGAGCACCAAGACCCTGTCAGCCACATGGCTTCAAATCTTTTTCAGTGTGTTCTTTGAGTTAGTTTTCCAGTCTGTTGGATCAAGGAGTTTTCCTTCTTCATATTTTACAAAGAATTCACCCTTTTCTTTCCCTTTGTGTTTTCTAGTTTCACTCGCTCATTTGGTGCCAGGGGCAGAGGCCTCTCACCTGTCTCTTCAGACCAGAATCCATAGTGCAAAATGGCTGCCGACCCCTTAGCCAGGTGGGCTCTGTTATCATTCTTTTTAGTAAACATGTATTGAGGGCCACTCTGTGTGAGGTAATATGTACAAACACGTATTTTACAGCTAAAATTTCACAATGTATATTTCGGACATGAGAATGCATAAACGCACTTCCCTTTTTTTGCAGAAGGCGAATAGTGCAAGAAATATTTTAAGTCCCTGATGCTGAAATTAATATAAAAATAAGTATTGACTTTATTTCATCAATCAATATTTGAATAATCAAGTAAAGAAACAAATCAGGCTTGAAATTAGAGCGACATGGGTTCAATTCCTTGCCATCGTTCCTTCGTTCTTTGATGAGCTTTTGCAACTCCAGACAAGTGACTTAACCTCTCAGAGCCTTTTTCCTCATATGTGTTATGCTATTCAAAGTATCCACCGTGCAGGGTGGTTGTGAGGATCAATGAGGTAATACATATGGAGAGTAGCTAACATGCTGTCTGGTAAGTAAGCCACTCAATAACTGTTCACTTTAGGGATTTTCCCCTTTTTCAATTCCAGATATTCATGTTTTAATCCTAAAGCAGATATCAAATCTATCCCAAGTTGGTCAAGTGGGCCGATTTTCTGTGGATTAGAATACCCTTTTCCTTCTGTAGCCTCAGGTGAAACTGACATCCTGTCCCACCACAACATTGCAAGAATGTTATTAGAAACCACACACTTTGCTGCAGGGGAGGAAGAAAAAAGGAAAGAAAGAAAATCAAGCATCTGGTACATGTGCGATTGATTTGGAGATGTGGGCAAGCTGGCAGTTTGTAGTTGCTCTTTTCCTGAAGTGCAGAGCTGTCAGAAATCAATATTGTAAAAGCAGTTTTGGAAAGCAATCTCAGGAACCCCGGAGGGATTCTGAGAGCTGTTGCTGCATTCATCCTAGCTCTCTGCAATCCCCTACCCTATCCTGGTACTCTGTAAGATAAGCAGTCAGTGCTCTATCTCCTCCCTCCCTGTTACAGAGAAGATAAAGCTATTCTGTCCATCCCTCGTGGGCAGGCCCAAGAGCTTTGAATCACTGTTCCAGCAGTGGAGTCAGGTTGAGGATAGGAGATTGATTTCGTTTGACTTGAAATTACTAAGGGGTACTGATAATAGCACCCTCTCTTGGAGCAGGTTAAACAGTGACCAGGGCCAGGCGAATTTGCATCTCTTCTGAGAATTCTTGAGGGGAAGTGTGGCAGTAGCAATCAACTTCCAAATTTACACTTAGATCTCAATCTACACTGAGAATTGTAACGCTATTGGTGATAATAAAAATAGTAACAGCCATCATTCATTGAGTAGTTATGTGTTAAATTATCACAACCCTGTGGGGAAACCAAGGCTTAGAGAGAGAGAGAGGATAAGTAATTGGCTTAAGTTTCCACTGGTAATAAGGAGGAAATAAGAAGGGCAAGTTTGCAAGCCAGATCTGTCTAAATGCAGAGCCTGACCAGCTACACTCCACACCGCACTGCCTCTTGCCCAGAGTTTTATAGGACTTGTGGCTTGTTCTTGCAAAATGACCGTCTAGGTCTGGAGGACTCATTTGTGGACAGGGGCACAGTCATTACTGTTTGCACCCGGGGAGTCAAGAAGCAAATGAGCCACATAGGGTTTGAGTCCAGGACCTCAGCCTCATGATCACAATATTTTAATCTTCTGAGCACTTGGTAATACCTGCTACCATTAAAGATGAGTGGGCTTTTTACTTGCTGCTTCAAATCAGGAAGTGATTTAGCTCTTTCAAGGACTCATTTGGCATAACTGGCATCTGCTTTCAAAACACTTGGGGATTGAATATCTTCAGAGCAGTTCCCTCTTGGATGGGGTTCTCCGGATATTGATGGATTTGTTTCTAAGGAAACAGACAGAGACAGAAAGAACAAAGGAATAAGAGACAGGAGTTCCCATTTTGCCCTTGGATTGGCCCCTATCATTCTAATCGCTTATCTACACCAGGGGTTCCAAAAATGAACGTTTTATACTCAGATTCTTAGTTTATCCCCATGCAGCCCAGCCTCTTTCCAGCGCCTCCCCCATTTGGAGCTACCCTTTGTGGCAGAGCCTTAACTTCAGGGCACCTCCTGCTCCTTTCTTCCATCCCTTCTCTTCATCAACTCTCCACCTATTCTTTCATCCAGATTTCACCTCCAGATGCCCTCCTTCCCCTGTAAGGGATACTCAGCATGACGTGCACGTGACCCATACAACTCATGATACACTATTAGTCCACAGCACAAGTATGGATTCTCTTCCTTTCCATATTTGATATTTCCTTTACTCTGGCTTAGAAATTTACAGGAACTATATGTAGAGAAAAGTACAATTTGTCATTAAGGCAGGTGAATAATAAGATGCAGTGACTGCATGAGACTCAGATGGAAGCTTTCTGTTTTCCCCTTTGGAATGGGCCATCTCTGACTTGGCATTTCCTGGTTCTTCAGAGGTGTGTATAGCACAATGTTATATGAACTTAATCATGCAGATGAAGAGTGAAGGGATCCACTAAAGAAAAATCTAATCGGACTTTAAAAAATGAATATAGTACAGCATAGTGCCTACAGTTAATACATAGTGCCTGCATTGTATATGTGAACATTTGCCAAAAGGGTAGGTCTTGGGACTTCTGTGGTGGCTCAGTGGTTAAGAATCTGCCTGCCAATGCAGGGGACATGGGTTCGAGCCCTGGTCCAGGAAGATCTCACATGCCGGGGAGCAACTAAGCCCGTGTGAAAAAAATAAAGAGAGTGCAGTCTAGAGCCCGCAAACCACAACTACTGAAGCCCGTGCACCCTAGAGTCCATGCTCTGCAACAAGAGAAGCCGCCGCAATGAGAAGCCCGTGCACTGCAACGAAGAGTGGCCCCCTCTCACCACAACTAGAGAAAGCCCGTGCATAGCAACAAAGACCCAACGCAGCCAAAAAATAAATAAATAATAAATTTATTTTAAAAAGGAAGGGTAGGTCTTATGTTGTGTTCTTATCTCCTCAAAAATAAATAAATCAAGAGGGTAGGAGGAAGCTTTTGGAGGTGATGGTTATATTTATGGCATTGATCATGGTGATGATTTCACAAGTGTATACTTATCTCCAAACTCATCAAGTTGTATACATTAAATATGTACAGTTTTTTTGTATGTCAATCATACCTCAATAAAGTTTTTTTTTAAAAAAGCAAACATAACTGGATAGAGGGTACCCAGGGTCTCTCTGTATCATTTCTTACGACTGCATGTGAATCTGCAATTATCCCCAAATAAAGTGTAACTTGTAAAAAGAAAAGAAAAGAAGATCTTTATATATAGGATTTAGTCTGGAGTTCCTAAGAGAAAGAGATCAGTGGAAAATCAGGTCCAAACACTTCTGTTTCCCCCAAAGATCAAAGAAACTCTGATTCTGAGTGCAGAAACCATGACCTTATTAATATTCAATTGATTAAAGGTAAACGAAGAAAAACGAAAACAAAAAATAGAAAGAGAAGAATGAGCTACTTCTCATGGTGTTGCTTATTCTCTTTTTTGACCCTCAACGTGATGTTTTCCCCTCAGTTGTGTCCACTGCAATAACTGAAGCAGCCACAACATCTGATTGGGATGGTCAGGTCAACCCTAAACAGGAGGAATATCCCCCAAATGGTGATTCTTTAATAAAAAATAAAAAGGATCTATCAGCCTTCTAGGGCCATTTGCATCATTTGGGCCTCTCCCAGCCCTGTCGGCCTCTCTCCCTCTCTCTCTCTTTCCATCCCCATCACATCATCCAAAGATTGGATTTCATCCTGTTTTCTATAGAAAACAGACCAGGCTTGCCTGGAAAGAAAACATCCCTGGAGAGATTAGAATCTAAAGGCAGAGGATTAGATTAAAAAATAAGTAACATAATACTGTGCTGCAACTGCACCACACAAGGTCCCTAATATATGGCATTTATAATGGCGACCGGCCAAGGTGGTTCTTAGAAGCAGATGGTTGGTACTATATTGGATCAAAGGCCCTGCACACCTAGGAAGAGGACAAGAGGAATAACTTAGATTTAGAGCAGAAAAATGACTTCTGGTTTTTCTTCCTGTTCTGATATAAACATTCAAAGTAATAAGATTCACATTGAAGTGTGTGTTTGTGCAAGCTGTGGGGAGGAGAGAGGGCAGAAATGCTATTTTGTTATAGCCAGCACCTGTGGCTAAAGGGACCCAATAACTACCATTAAGCAGGACAAGCCTGGGTTTTCGCTTCCTATTCCTCCTGATGCCCCTCCAAAGGTCTTTCACTGCTCCTCCCTTCTTACTTTTATCTTCTTTCTCTTCCTTACCCTGTCTCCTTCCGTCTCTCCATTTCCCCTGGCCCAGAAAATCATACTAACTTTAAAACTCATCCTAAAAATGTTCAACTCGTGTCACCTGACTTGGAAACTCAGCAGATATCGTCATCAATCTCTCATCTTTGTCCCCTCCCACTCTGGGTTGGTTTCCATATCTGGGGTGACACATCCCAGCCACCCCAAATAGCCCACAGAGTAACACATCTGAATCTGGCTGCTTTGTGGCTAGTGGAGGGAACATGGGGAGCTTGCCTGTGTTAAGGGGACTTCCTTGGCTATTCTCCAACCTTACAGAGAAGCACAGTTGCTCTGCCATTTCCCTGCTTCCCACCCTCTTCATGCTCATCTGACAGGATTCTTGCCTATTCCTCTGGGCAGGTGAAAAAACACCTGCAAAAATGACTATTGGGCTTCCCTGGTGGTGCAGTGGTTGAGAATCCACCTGCTGATGCAGGGGACACGGGTTCGTGCCCCGGTCCGGAAGGATCCCACATGCCGCCGAGCGGCTGGGCCCATGAGCCATGGCCACTGAGCCTGCGCGTCCGGAGCCTGTGCTCCGCAACGGGAGAGGCCACAGCAGTGAGAGGCCCACATACCACAAAAAAACCAAACAAACAAAAAAAACAAAAAAAGACTATTGCTTCTTAGGTTGCTATAACCACCAGTGAGAGCAACGTTAGAGGTCTGTAGAGGATGAGAGAGGAACAATGGAAGGGAGAGAAATGGTCTTCTCTGCCCATTAGGCCAGTATTACACATAAGACCGAGCTGTCAACTGGCTTCTTTTATGGAGTCCCTTTCCTTCCTGTAGTAACAAACGAAATCAGAAGGGGGGAAGGGAGGGCTTTTAGGGAATCAGAAAAGAAGCTGAAGCTATCATGCTTCATAGATTTACTTCTTTCCCTTATCAAAGGCAAGTCAAAATGGTGGCTTGAATCCCAAGTAAGGCAGTTGCCTGAGTATTTGATGAAAAGAACAGAGCCAAGTGCCTGGTGCTACCTAATGGGTGTTGTTGTCTGAGTAGCACTGTAGCATGATGGTTGAGTGTAAGAGGCTCTGAAGTAAGGGACAGCTGGTTAATCCTGGCTCCTTCCCTTACTAGTTCCACTCGTGCCCTTAAACTCAAATGGTGACAGCTTTACTTCTTCTTTTCTGATTTGGATTCCTTTTGTTTCTTTTTCTCCTCTGATTGCTGTGGCTAAAACTTCCAAAACTATGTTGAATAATAGTGGTGAGAGTGGGCAACCTTGTCTTGTTCCGATCTTAGAGGAAATGGTTTCAGTTTTTCACCATTGAGAATGATGTTGGCTGTGGGTTTGTCATACATGGTCTTTATTACGGTGAGGTAAGTTCCCTCTATGCCTACTTTCTGGAGAGTTTTTATCATAAATGGATGTTGAATTTTGTCTAAAGCTTTTTCTGCATGTATTGAGATGATCATATGGTTTTTCTCCTTCAGTTTGTTAATATGGTGTATCACATTGATTGATTTGCATATACTGAAGAATCCTTGCATTCCTGGGGTAAACCCCACTTGATCATGGTGTATGATCCTTTTAATGTGCTGTTGTTTTTTTTTTTTTTTTTTTTTTTTTTGCGGTACGTGGGCCTCTCACTGCTGTGGCCTCTCCCGTTGTGGAGCACAGGCTCCGGACGCGCAGGATAAGCGGCCATGGCTCACGGGCCCAGCCACTCCACGGCATGTTGGATCTTCCCGGACCGGGGCACGAACCCGCGTCCCCTGCATCGGCAGGCAGACTCGCAACCATCTCGTCATGGGGGATTGTCTGTTGGAAGATTTTTAATCACAGTCTCAATTTCAGTGCTTGTGATTGGTCCATTTATATTTTCTATTTCTTCATGGTTCAGTCTCAGAAGGTTGTGTTTTTCTAAGAATTTGTCCATTTCTTCCAGGTTGTCCATTTTATTGGCATAGAGTTGCTTGTAGTAATCTCTCATGATCCTTTGTATTTCTGCAGTGTCAGTTGTTACTTCTCTTTTTTCATTTCTAATTCTATTGATTTGAGTCTTCTCCCCTTTTTTCCCGATGAGTCTGGCTAATGGTTTATTAATTTTGTTTATCTTCTCAAAGAACCAGCTTTTAGTTTTATTGATCTTTGCTATCATTTCCGTGATTTCGTTGTTTATTTGAGATGTTTCTTGTTTCTTGAGGTAGGGTTGTATTGCTATAAACTTCCCTCTTAGAACTGCTTTTGCTGAATCCCATAGGTTTTGGGTCATCGTGTTTTCATTGTCATTTGTCTCTAGGTATTTTTTGATTTCCTCTTTGATGTCTTCAGTGATCTCTTAATTATTAAGTAGTGCATAGTTTAGGCTCCATGTGTTTGTATTTTTTACAGATTTTTTCTTGTAATTGCTATCTAGTCTCATAGTGTTGTTGTTGGAAAAGATGCTTGATACGATTTCAATTTTCTTAAATTTACCAAGGCTTGATTTGTGACCGAAGATATGATCTATCCTGGAGAATGTCCCATGAGCACTTGAGCAGAAAGTGTATTCTGTTGTTTTTGGATGGACTGTCGTATAAATATCAATTAAGTCCATCTTGTTTAATGTATCACTTAAAGCTTGTGTTTCCTTATTTATTTTCATTTTGGTTGATCTGTCCATTGGTGAAAGTGGGGTGTTAAAGTCCCCTACTATCATTGTGTTACTGTCGATTTCCCCTTTTATGGCTGTTAGCATTTGCCTTATGTACTGAGGTACTCCTATGTTGGCTGCATAAATATTTACAATCATTATATCTTCTTCTTGGATTCATCCCTTGATCATTATGTAATGTCCTTCTTTGTCTCTTGTAATAGTCTTTATGTTAATGTCTATTTTGTCTGGTATGAGAATTGCTACTCCAGCTTTCTTTTGATTGCGATTTGCATGGAATATCTTTTTCCACTCCCTCACTTTCAGTCTGTATGTGTCCCTAGGTCTGAAGTGGGTCTCTTGTAGATAGCGTATATACGGGTCTTGTTTTTGTATCCATTCAGCCAGTCTGTGTCTTTTGGTTGGAGCATTTAATCCATTCACATTTAAGGTAATTATTGATATGTATGTTCCTATTATAATTTTCTTAATTGTTTTGGGTTTGTTATTGCAGGTCTTTTCCTTCTCTTGTGTTTCTTGCCTAGAGAAGTTCCTTTAGCATTTGTTGTAAAGCTGGTTTGGTGGTACTGAATTCTCTTAGCTTTTGGTTGTTTCTAAAGGTTTGAATTTCTCCGTCGAATCTGAATGAGATCCTTGCTGGGTAGAGTCATGTTGGTTGTAGGTTTTTCCTTTTCATCACTTTAAATATGTCCTGTCACTCCCTTCTGGCTTGAAGAGTTTCTGCTGAAAGATCAGCTGTTAACCTT
>NC_041234.1:84785519-84792298 GCF_002837175.3 Physeter macrocephalus | reverse complement strand
TGGGTTGTGTAGACTTCCTGGTGGAGGGGACTGGTGCTTGTGTTCTGGTGGATGAGACTGCATCTTGTCTTTCTGGTGAGCAGGACTGCGTCTGGTGGTGTGTTTTGGGGTGTCTGTGAACTTAGTATGACTTTAAGCAGCCTCTCTGCTAATGGGTGGCGTTGTGTTCCTGTGTTGCTAGTTGTTTGGCATAGGGTGTCCAGCACTATAGCTTGCTGGTTGTTGAGTGGAACTGGGTCTTAGCGTTGAGATGGACGTATCTGAGAGAGCTTTTGCCATTTGATATTATGTGGAGCCGAGAGGTCTTTGGTGGACCAGTGTCCTGAACTAGGCTCTCCCACCTCAGAGGCACAGGCCTGACACCCGGCTGGAGCACCAAGACACTGTCAGCCACGTGGCTCAGAAGAAAAGGGAGAAAAAAAGAAAGAAAAAAAGAGAAGAAAAGAAAAGAAATAAAGTTATTAAAATAAAAAGTTAAAAAATTTATTAAAAATTAAAAAGGAATTAAAAAAAGAAATTAAGAAGATAGCAACCAGACAAAAAAAACAAATCCACCTATGATAACAAGCGCTAAAAACTATACTGAAAAAAAGAAAAAAAAAATACGGACAGACAGAAGCCTAAGACAAATGGTAAAAGCAAAGCTATACAGATAAAAATCACACAAACCAGCATACACAAACACACTGACAAAAAGAGAAAAAGGAAAAACAAATCTATATTTATATCTATATATATATAAAGGAAGAGTAACCAAATCAATAAATAAATCCACCAATGATAATAAACTCTAAATACTAAACTAAGGTAAACATAAAACCAGAAACCAGTCAGTTGCATATAGCAAACCCCAAGTCTATAGTTGCTCTCAAAGTCCACCTCCTCAATTTGGGATGATTCGTTGTCTATTCAGGTATTCCATAGATGCAGGGTGTGTCAAGTTGTTTGTGGAGATATTCAGGTATTCCATAGATGCAGGGTGTGTCAAGTTGATTGTGGAGATTTAATCCGCTGCTTCTGAGGCTGCTGGGAGAGATTTCCCTTTCTCTTCTTTGTTCACAGAGCTCCAGGGGTTCAGCTTTGGATTTGGCCCCGCCTCTGCGTGTAGGTCGCCTGAGGGTGTCTGTTCATGCTCACACAGGACAGGGTTAAAGGAGAAGCTGATTTGGGGGCTCTGGCTCACTCAGGCTGAGGGTGGGGGGAGGGAAGGGTACGGATGTACGGGGAGCCTGCGGCAGCAGAGGCCAGCGTGACGTTGCACCAGCCTGAGGCGCTCCGTGCGTTCTCCCAGGGAAGTTGTCCCTGGATCACGGGACCCTGGCAGTGGCGGGCTGCACAGGCTCCCGGGAGGGGAGGTGTGGAGAGTGACCTGTGCTTGAACACAGGCTTCTTGGTGGCTGCAGCAGCAGCCTTAGCATCTCATGCCCGTCTCTGGGGTCCGCGCTGTTAGCCGCGGCTCGTGCCCGTCTCTGGAGCTCGTTTAGGTGGTGCTCTGAATCCCCTCTCCTTGCGCACCCCGAAGCAATGCTCTCTTGTCTCTTCGGCAGCTCCAGACCTTTTCCCGGACTCCCTCCCGGCTAGCTGTGGCGCACTAGCCCCCTTCGGGCTGTGTTCACGCAGCCAACCCCAGTCCTCCCCCTGGGATCCAACCGAAGCCGGAGCCTCAGCTCCCAGCCCCCGCCCACCCCGGCGGGTGAGCAGACAAGCCTCTCGGGCTGGCGAGTGCTGGTCGGCACCGATCCTCTGTGCGGGAATCTCTCCGCTTTGCCCTCCGCACCCTGTTACTGCGCTCTCCTCCGTGGCTCTGAAGCTTCCCCCTCTGCCACCCGCAGTCTCCACCCCTGAAGGGGCTTCTAGTGTGTGGAAACCTTTCCCCCTTCACGGCTCCCTCCCACTGGTGCAGGTCCCGTCCCTATCCTTTTGTCTCTGTTTATTCTCTTTTCTTTTGCCCTACCCAGGTACGTGGGGGAGTTTCTTGCCTTTTGGGAGGTCTGAAGTCTTCTGCCAGCGTTCAGTAGGTGTTCTGTAGGAGTTGTTCCACATGTAGATGTATTTCTGATGTATTTGTGGGGAGGGAGGTGATCTCCATGTCTTCTCCACCATCTTGAAGGTCTTGGCTGATTTGTTTTGTGCTTCTGTGATTCTGGCTATGAGCCAGTGGATGGAAAAGCAGCCTACAGCAATTGTTGCTCTCTGCTGTCCTAATGCAGCTGCCATCCGAGAGCTATTCACCTTTTTCTTTCCTTTGTGCTTAGTCTAGTTTCACTGGCTCACAGGATGCTGCATGCAGAGGCCTCACACCTGGCCCTTCAGACCAGAGTTCCTCATGCAAAAGCTCAATGAATATTTTCTAAATGAATGAGTGACTGGATGAATAAATCTCTCTACCAAGACTCTTCCATATAGAACAAGTTCTCAATAATGCTTAAGCAAGGCAGCTGAAAAGAACTGCTCACCCCAAAACAAAACAGATCCACATCTCAGGGAAGAAGAGCCTTTTGTATCAGAAGAAATATTGACAATTCTGCACTTGCTTTTTATGCCTGATCCTCATACCTGGAAGTAGGGATATGACTCAATTTTCAGATGAATAAAATGATGAGGCTCAGAGAATTTAAGCAACATTTTCAAGGCCACCTAGTTGGTAAAAATTCATCCTCTCATCCATTCATTTGTTCATTCCTTCAACATTTATTGAGCACTGACCCTCTGCCAAGCACAGTTCTAGACACTGGAAATACAGCAGTAAACAAGAGACCTGGATTTTCTGCCCTTCCTGGAGCTTAAACTCCAGTGGAGTAAATGATCCTATGAGTAAAAGACACTTAAATGTTGTTTCATTGACTTGATTCATTGCTAGTGGATCAGCTGATAGCCCTAGGACAAATCTTTTTTAAAAATGCAGATTCCCACCTAGTAGGCCTGGGGTACCGAGACCCTGCTGGTATTGCTGGTCTAGGGACCACACGTTGAACAAAGTCTTAGTGTAAACACAGTCTCTCAAGGAAATAGGAACATCTACTTGGCCCCTGTCCTTTCATATAACAGTCTAGACAGAAGGGCTAATTACAGCATGTGGAGAAAATTTCAAGTTACCAAGACTCGGGATTTCCTGACAGGTGTGTTCAACAGGGCACTGGGTACTCTAGAAGGAGCTGGTATTCAGAGATGCAGCTGGGCAGGCAACATCAGGGAAGTAAGTCACAAGGTTTCAAGGCCACAGCCATTGGAGCATTCCAATTCCTGTGAGGCGGGAGGAAAAGGACTTGAAAGAACAGCACAGATTCCCAGTTACAGAGGATTATCAAGGCCCAAACAGAAGCTCAAGACCAATAGGCCAGAATCAGAACAGAGAAAGACAATGGAGGCTTGAACTCAGGACGAAGGTAGACGTCATCACCACAGTGTTATGGCAGGACTTGTCTTGAACTTGAGCTTTGAATTAGAGGCCCTTAAATCACTGGAGGGCAAGATTGGTCCCATAGATGGGGCAGAGCTCACTGGGCCTATAGATTGTGGTTCAAGTGGCTCCAGGGGGAACTATGGAAAGAGGAGGGCTTTGGGGACGGGAAACCAAGCAGATTCCACACTGTTCCTATCAGTAATTCTTAGAACTCACCAAGAGACGGAAAGTGTGTTGGACTTTGTTTTGAATGGCATGGCCCAAAGGGGGAAATTTAATATTGATTATTGGCCAGAGATAATGAAAAAAAAACCAACACTGATTTCTCTCTTATCTGTCAGGATAGAAAGCCCTTGGATGTGAAGAATATTAAACTAATATTGGGAAGGAAGAGATAGCAGAGAGCTCTGTTGAGAGAGAACTGATGGGAGAGACTGACAAAAGAGGACAGAGGGAATCTGGTGTTTATAAAACTATGTCCTTGAAGAGATAAGAGGAAATGTAGGAGGGACCCGAGGAAGCCAGAACCTAACACTGCGAATGTCACACCAGTCTGTGTGCTCCAAGTGAACTCGGCAAAGAAGGGTGACTAAGCTCCAATTTCCTGGAAACTCACTGAGTGAGTGGCCAGGGAAGTCTGCCATCTCTCCTTCAAAAGGAGCCGGAAAGGCCGTGTAGCCCCACTGACTCAGGGATGGATACTGAGAGCAGTACTGATTATGAATGTGGCTTCTAGAGCCAAACAAGCTTGGGTCCAAATTCCCGCTCTGCCACTTTACTTCTTTGGGTCTCAGTTTCCTCTTTTGTAAATAGGGATGATAATAAAATCACATACATCCCAGAACTATGGTGAGAATTCAATTACTTGATGCACAGAAAGGTTTTTCTTTAATATTTATTTATGGCTGTGTTGGGTCTTAGTCGTGGCACGAGGGATCTTCCCCTGGGCACAGAGGCTTCTCTCTAGTTGTGGCGTGTGGGCTCAGTAGTTGTGGTGCACGGGCTTAGTTGCTCCATGGAATGTGGAATCTTAGTTCCCTGACCAGGGATCGAACCCGCATCCACTGTATTGGAAGGCTGATTCTTAACGACTGGACCACCAGGGAAGTCCCCACAGAAAGTATTTAGAACAGTGCCTGGCACACTGTAAGTGTTTGCTAGGGGTTAGTTGTTACTGTTGTTGCAACAAGGAAGAGCTGGAAGGAACGTGAGAGTCCAATGCCCTCTTTGGCTAGGAAAGGAGCATGAGGTCCAGAGAGAAGCAGGCAGGTGCTCCAGGTCACCAGCAAGCTCAGAGCAGGGCTCAGAACAGAAACTGGGTCTCCTGAGTGCTCCACCACACAACATTAACTTTTCAGAGGAATGGCTTCCCAACTTCTTAGATCACACATACTTTTTACACTGTAATCCATCCATACGCCCACACTGACACAAGATTTGTGTGAAATAATACTTCGACATTCTACATTCATTCACTCTAATATTTCCTATTCTATGAACAACAACAATAACAATAATAATAATTAGGAAAAAAACCCATTAGGGTCAGGAGGCAAAAGTAGGAACTGAGCGAAGCCAGCTGGAGAATATTGCACTTGTGAGGGGTGACACGTGTAAGAGCCCATGAGGCACTTGGATGTCTATCAGACAGAGGACAGAAGAGGCCAAATATGCCCCACTAACACTATATCACCATATCCCTTTCCTCTAATCACCACATCACACCGCCTCTATTCTGGAGAAATCAGAAGCATTAGGGGAGAAGGACTGAAGGACAGACAGAGTTCAAGACCCACTGGCCACCGGACATGCCTGAGTTGACGGGCATGGGAAAATGTGCTCTGAATCCGAAATCGGATTGAAGATTGCAAGTAGGACAAGACTGGACTGAACGCGATGTGATATAAAATTGGCTAGAAAACCAGTGATGATGCCCATGTGATATCATGTAAGGGAAGGGAAGGAGATTTGAGCTAAACAAAAACATTAAATGTAGAAGGAAACATTTCATGTTGGTCCCCTTGTGTTCGGATTATTCAATAACCTCTTCACGTTTGTAGAGGTACACAAAAATATACACTCACACACAGAGAGAAACCATGTTTTTATGAATAGAGAACTGATTATATAAATTACCACAGAGCAGTATGATGGATTGCCATGTCACAGTTGAAAAGTATGAAGTATATCGGTAATGCTGATGGGAAATCTCAAACATGCATATTTTTCTTGACAAAAAAAATACAGAGGTGTGTCTATGGATTTGGTTATTCTGGATATTTCATATGAATGGAACCATGCAATATGTGATATATTATGTCTGGCTTCTTTCACTTAACATAATGTTTTTCAAGGTTCACCCATGTTGTAGTGTGAATCAGTATTGCATTCCATTTTATGGCCAAATAATATTCCATTGCATGGATATATCACATTTTGTTTGCCCATTCATAAGTTGATGGAAATCTGGTTTATTTTTAATTTTTGGCAATTTTGAATACTACTGCTATGAACATTCATGTACAGGTTTTTGTGTGGACATATATTTTCAGTTCTCTTGGTACATACCTAGGAGTGGACTTGTTGCGTCATATGGTAACTCTATATTTAGCTTTTTGAGGAACTGCTGAGCTGTTATACAAAGTGGCTGCACATTCCCACCAGCAATGTATGAAGATTCCAATTTCTCTACATCCTCATCAAAACTTGTTATTATCTGTCTTTTTAATTATAGCCATCTTAGTAAATGTGAAGGGGTATCTCATTATGGTTTTGATTTGTATTTCCCTAATGATTAGTGATGTTGAGCACCTTTTTTGTGTGCTTATTTACCACTGGTATATCTTCTTTGGAGAAATGTTTATTCAAATTCTTTGCTCAAAGGAAACCATAAAGAAGACGAAAGGACGACCCTCAGAATGGGAGAAAATATTTGCAAACGAAGCAACTGACAAAGGATTAATTTCCAAAATTTACAAACAGCTCAATATCAAAAAAACAAACAACCCAATCCAAAAATGGGCAGAAGACCTAAATAGACATTTCTCCAAAGAAGAGATACAGATTGCCAACAGACACATGAAAGGATGCTCAACATCACTAATCATTAGAGAAATGCAAATCAAAACTACAATGAGGCATCACCTCTTATGAGTCAGAATGGCCTTCATCAAAAAATCTACAAACAATAAATGCTGGTGAGGGTGTGGAGAAAAGGGAACCCTCTTGCATTGCTGGTGGGAATGTAAATTGATTCAGCCACTATGGAGAACAGTATGGAAGTTCCTTAAAAAGCTAAAAATAGAACTACCATATGACCCAGCAATCCCACTACTGGGCATATACCCTGAGAAAACCATAATTCAAAAAGAGTCAT
>NC_041234.1:84785097-84785449 GCF_002837175.3 Physeter macrocephalus | reverse complement strand
TAGTGAGGTGGATGGACCTAGAGTCTGTCATACAGAGTGAAGTAAGTCAGAAAGAGAAAGACAAATACTGTATGCTAACACATATATATTGAATCTTAAAAAAAAAAAGTTTCTGAAGAACCTAGGGGCAGGACAGGAATAAAGACACAGACGTGGAGAAAGGAGTTGAGGACACGGAAGGGTAAGCTGGGACGAAGTGAGAGAGTGACAGGGACATATATACACTACCAAATGTAAAATAGATAGCTAGTGGGAAGCAGCCGCAGAGCCCAGGGAGATCAGCTCGGTGCTTTGTGACCACCTAGAGGGGTGGGATAGGGAGGGTGGGAGGGAGGGAGATGCAAGAGGGAAG
>NC_041234.1:84781647-84784837 GCF_002837175.3 Physeter macrocephalus | reverse complement strand
GGCATGTGGGATCTTCCCGGACCGGGGCACGAACCCGTGTCCCCTGCATCGGCAGGCGGACTCTCAACCACTGCGCCACCAGGGAAGCCCTAAAAGCATTTTTAAAGTCTCACATTGTGGGCAAAATTTTATGTAATATAATCTCCAAATAAAAATTGTTAAGGACGACATAATTTTAATATGGTAGGTAGAGGAAATTTCAAAGTGTACTTAACCACTGCCACATGATTTGTGACTGTAACTGGTAAACTGAGATTGCTACTAGACTTTCTCAGAATATTCTTGATTGATTAGAGTTTTGAATGTTGCAAAATCTTCAGGAAGACTCTGGAATAAAATACATCCACCTTCTATAAACAGAACATGCTTCTGAAAAGAAACATGGTGGTTGGCTTTTAAAAAAATGTCCTAATCATGAGTGAACAGCTTGATGAATTTTTAAGTATGTATGTACTTGTGTAATCACTGCCTGGATTGAGACATGGAACACTTCCATAATTCCTCAGGCCACTTCCCAGCCTACACCCCGACCCCAGAAGTAACATTATTCTGACTTGTATCACCATTATGTCCTATTCTTGAGCTCCATTTAAATGGAATCAAGCCATTTATATTCTTTGGTATCTGATTTCTTTTGTTCAACATAATGTTCGTGAGATTCATCCACATTGTTATGTGTGGGATCAGAAGGGAATCTGTGCAGAAAGAAATGGTGATAGCAGAGAGTGTGTTTGGCTATGTACAGGAAGATTAAGGATGAAGGGAGTGAGGTTTGTCGCAGTCAGAGAAGGGAGTTAAAAACAAGGAAAAGGATAAGACTAGAATGAATCTTGTGGCATTGGATTTGACTTGGACATATTGATATGAACTCGTAGAGTATTAATTTCCTGCTGTAACAAATTACCACAAACTTAATAGCTTTAAAACAACATATATTTATTCTCTTATAGCTCTGGATGTCAAAAGTCTAAAATCAAGGTGTCAGCAGGGCTGCATTACTTTGGGAGACTTCAGGGGAAAAATCTGTTTCCTTGCTTTTTTCAGCTTCTAGAGGCTGCCTACATTCCTTGATCCTTGGTCTCATTCTTCCATCTTCAAAGTGCATCACCCTGACCTCTGTTTCCATCATCACATCTCCTTTTTCTGTAGTCAAATCTCCCTCTGTCACCATCTTGTAAAAACACTTGTGTTTATATTGGGTCTACCCAAATAATCCAAGAAATATCCTTATCTCAAGATCCTTAACTTAATGACATCAGCAAATTTCCTTTTACAATGCAAGGGAACATATTCAGAATATCTGGGGTCAATATTCAGCCTACCACACAGAGTGTGAATATATACATGGCTAGGTATAGAAATAAATATAGAAATAAGTGTGTGTGTGTGTGTGTGTGTGTGTGTGTGTGTGTGTGTGTGTACCCGTGCACATACAGATCTTGGCTTCTAAATACCATTGTCCAGTAAAAGAGCTGGGGCTTCTTCAAGAAATGGTTGATTCCAAAGCTGTGGCAAGAAAAGAACAAGATAAGCCTGAAAAATCTTATTGTGCTTTTGAAAGCAATGAAGTATGGACTTCCCTGGTGGCACAGTGGTTAAGAATCTGCCTGCCAATGCAGGGGACACGGGTTCGAGCCCTGGTCCGGGAAGATCCCACATGCTGCAGAGCAACTAAGCCCGTGCGCCACAACTACTGAACCTGCGCTCTTGATCCCGTGAGCCATGACTACTGAAGCCCGTGAGCCACAACTACTGAAGCCTGAGCACCTAGAGCCCGTGCTCCGCAACAAAGGAAGCCACCGCAATGAGAAGCCTGCGCACTGCAACAAGGAGTAGCCCCTGCTCACTGCAACTAGAGAAAGCCCACGCACAGCAATGAAGACCCAACACATCCAAAAAAATAAGAAAGAAATTTATATTAAAAAAAAGGCAATGAAGTACAAAAAATAATAATAATAGAGGCATGTCAAAAGAAATATAAGCCAGCTGGAAGGGGCTCCCATTGGCCAAAGTGGGACATTTTGTGCATTAGAATAAACAATGAAAGTAACTGATTGTAACACATTGATTTATAAGGGAAATAATGAGTCTGTACTCATATAAGGAAATATATGAGAAACTAGAAAAATACACTGAATGGAATTAATAGCAGAACAGACACTGCAGAAGAAAAAAATTTGCAAACTTGAAGACATAATAATTGTATGTCTGGCAAGAAGGGCCAGAAAGAGAGAGTGAGAGCAAGACAGAAGTCAGTCTTTTATAATCTAATCTTAGGAAAGACATCGCACCACTTTTGCCTTATTCTATTCATTAAATGCAAACCATTAGTTCTAGCCCACACTCAAGGGGAAGTGATTACACCAAAACATAAAAGCAGGAAGTGGGGATCATTGGGAGCCATTTTAGAAGCTGACTATCACAGCAATAGAAACTATTCAGAATTAAACACAAAGAGAGTAAGGAATTTTTTTTTAAATGACAGTGCATCAATAAGCTGTGGGACTACTTCAGGTGGCCTAATACACATGTAACTGGATAGGTGAAGGAGAATAGACGTGGGAAGAGAAAAAAACATTTGAAGAAATAATGGCCCCCAATTTTCCAAATTTGATTAAAACTATAAGCTTACAGATACAAAAACTCTACTAACCTCAATCACAAGAAAAAGATAACTACTCCAAGGTACATCATAATCAAATTGCTGAAAACCAGTGATAAAGAGAAAATCTTAAACACAACCAGAGGGAAAAAAAGACATGTTGTATATAGAAAAACAAAAAATAAGGAAGACAACAGGTTTTTCATGAGAAACATTGCAAGTGAGAAGACAGTAGAGGAACATCTTTAATGTACTGGAAAAAATTGTCAACTTAGATTCCATACCAAGTGAAAATATCTTTCAAAACAAAACATTGGGGCTTCCCTGGTGGCGCAGTGGTTGCGCGTCCGCCTGCCGATGCAGGGGAACCGGGTTCGCGCCCCGGTCTGGGAGGATCCCGCATGCCGCGGAGCGGCTGGGCCCTTGAGCCATGGCCGCTGGGCCTGCGCATCCGGAGCCTGTGCTCCGCAAGGGGAGAGGCCACAACAGTGAGAGGCCCACGTACCGCAAAAAAAAACAAACAAACAAAAAAAAAAAACAAAACATTGCTTCTCATCACAAGAAAAAAGAATTTTTTTTAACTATGTA
>NC_041234.1:84770239-84781633 GCF_002837175.3 Physeter macrocephalus | reverse complement strand
CGCATCCGGAGCCTGTGCTCCGCAAGGGGAGAGGCCACAACAGTGAGAGGCCCACGTACCGCAAAAAAAAACAAACAAACAAAAAAACAAAACATTGCTTCTCATCACAAGAAAAAAGAATTTTTTTTAACTATGTATGGCAACAGTTGGTAACTAGACTTATTGTGGTAATCATTTCACAGTGTATACAAATATTGAGTCATTATGTATACAAATATACAATTTACAATATACATTACATAAACATTGTCATTATGTATACAAATGTGTATATATGTATACATTATGTATATAAATATACAAAATACAATATACAAATACTGAATTCATTGCATCTGCAACTAATATAATGTCATATGTCAATTATACCTCAATTAAAAAAAACAGAAACAAAAAAATTAAAACATTGCTGAAAGAAATTGAAGAAAACATAAATAGAAACATATCCTGTGTTCATGGATTGGAAGACAATATATTTTTTTCTTCAGATATTTATTTGAAAAAAATGGGCTTCCTAAATTTGGGAATAGTTAACTACCATATTAACTCTTCACTGAACATTTTTGGATGTCTTCTTTTTTCTGTATCTGAAATGCCTTTTTTTTTCATTTTCTTCTCTCATTTGCAGATTTCCCCTAAGAAATATTGAAAACTTTCTGCCTGTTCTCTGCAAGGCAGCAATTCTCTTTTCATGAAGTTCTCTCTTTCATGAAGTCATGGAAGTCAAAGCACATTATGTAAGAAGAATCTCAGCATTGTGTAAATAAGAAGTCCAATTTCCATCACTTGAAATGTGGAATCATGGAATTGTCAAAGTGAGAGATACCTTACAGATCATTTGAATAGCTGGCAACTTTTCAGAAATTCCTCCTTGTCACATTTGAAAGAAACCCCATCCAGTCACCAAATACATGTTGGAGTCCTCAAGCTACCACTGGGGATCCCTTCCTTCATTCCAGGAATATTTACTAAAGTTCTATCAAGTGTTGGCACTGAGATTTAACAGATCCAATCTCCAGGTGTCAACTCTTTTCTTCCCCCTTTCCAGCTTTATTGAGGTATAATTGACAAATAAATTTGTATATATTTAAAGTGTACAGGGGCTTCCCTGGTGGCGCAGTGGTTGAGAATCCGCCTGCTGATGCAGGGGACACGGGTTCATGCCCCGGTCCGGGAAGATCCCACATGCCACGGAGCGGCTGGGCCCATGAGCCATGGTTACTGAGCCCGCGCGTCTGGAGCCTGTGCTCCGCAACGGGAGAGGCCACAACGGTGAGAGGCCCGCGTACCAAAAAAATAAATAAATAAAAAAAAAATAAAGTGTACAATGTGATGATTTGATACAAGTACACATTGTGAAATGATTACCAAACTCAAGTTAATTAACAAATCCATCACCTCACATAGTTACTTTTTTTTTTCCATTTGGTGAGAATGCTTTAGGAGCCACTCTCTTAGCAAATATCAAGTATACCATACATTATTATTAACTATAGTCACCATGCTGAATATTAGATCCTCAAAACTTACTCATCTTATAATTGAAACCGCAAAAAAAAACAAACAAACAAAAAAACAAAACATTGCTTCTCATCACAAGAAAAAAGAATTTTTTAACTATGTATGGCAACAGTTGGTAACTAGACTTATTGTGGTAATCATTTCACAGTGTATACAAATATTGAGTCATTATGTATACAAATATACAATTTACAATATACATTACATAAACATTGTCATTATGTATACAAATGTGTATATATGTATACATTATGTATATAAATATACAAAATACAATATACAAATACTGAATTCATTGCATCTGCAACTAATATAATGTCATATGTCAATTATACCTCAATTAAAAAAAACAGAAACAAAAAAATTAAAACATTGCTGAAAGAAATTGAAGAAAACATAAATAGAAACATATCCTGTGTTCATGGATTGGAAGACAATATATTTTTTTCTTCAGATATTTATTTGAAAAAAATGGGCTTCCTAAATTTGGGAATAGTTAACTACCATATTAACTCTTCACTGAACATTTTTGGATGTCTTCTTTTTTCTGTATCTGAAATGCCTTTTTTTTTCATTTTCTTCTCTCATTTGCAGATTTCCCCTAAGAAATATTGAAAACTTTCTGCCTGTTCTCTGCAAGGCAGCAATTCTCTTTTCATGAAGTTCTCTCTTTCATGAAGTCATGGAAGTCAAAGCACATTATGTAAGAAGAATCTCAGCATTGTGTAAATAAGAAGTCCAATTTCCATCACTTGAAATGTGGAATCATGGAATTGTCAAAGTGAGAGATACCTTACAGATCATTTGAATAGCTGGCAACTTTTCAGAAATTCCTCCTTGTCACATTTGAAAGAAACCCCATCCAGTCACCAAATACATGTTGGAGTCCTCAAGCTACCACTGGGGATCCCTTCCTTCATTCCAGGAATATTTACTAAAGTTCTATCAAGTGTTGGCACTGAGATTTAACAGATCCAATCTCCAGGTGTCAACTCTTTTCTTCCCCCTTTCCAGCTTTATTGAGGTATAATTGACAAATAAATTTGTATATATTTAAAGTGTACAGGGGCTTCCCTGGTGGCGCAGTGGTTGAGAATCCGCCTGCTGATGCAGGGGACACGGGTTCATGCCCCGGTCCGGGAAGATCCCACATGCCACGGAGCGGCTGGGCCCATGAGCCATGGTTACTGAGCCCGCGCGTCTGGAGCCTGTGCTCCGCAACGGGAGAGGCCACAACAGTGAGAGGCCCGCGTACCAAAAAAATAAATAAATAAAAAAAAAATAAAGTGTACAATGTGATGATTTGATACAAGTACACATTGTGAAATGATTACCAAACTCAAGTTAATTAACAAATCCATCACCTCACATAGTTACTTTTTTTTTTCCATTTGGTGAGAATGCTTTAGGAGCCACTCTCTTAGCAAATATCAAGTATACCATACATTATTATTAACTATAGTCACCATGCTGAATATTAGATCCTCAAAACTTACTCATCTTATAATTGAAAGTTTGTACACTTTGACCAACACCTCCCCATTTCCCCCATCTCCCATCTCTGGCAAACACCATTCTACTCTCTGTTTTTGAGTTTGACTTTCTTTTCTTTTCTTTTTTTAGATTTCACATATAAGTGAGATCATACAATATGTCTTTCTTCCTTTGTGTGACTCATTTAATGTAGCATACTTAATGCTCTCTGGGTTCATCCATGTTGCCCCAAATGGCAGAATTTCCTTTTTCCTTCTTTTATGGCTGAATAATATTCATATATCTATGATATAAATATAACACCTTTATCCATTCATCTGATGATGGACACTTAGGTTGTTTACATATCTTGGTTATTGTGAATAATTCTGCATTGAACATGGGGTTCAGATATCTCTTCAAGACATTAATTTTATTTCCTATGGATATATACCCAGAAATGGGATTGCTGGATCATCTGGTAGTTCTATTTTTAAATTTTTGGGGAACTTTCATACTATTTTCCATAATGGCTGCACCAATTTATATTCCCACCAGCAGGGCAAAAGTGTTCCCTTTTCTCCACATCCTTACCAATATTTTTAATCTCTTATCTTTTTTATGATAACCATTCTAACAGGTGTGGGGTGATATCTCATTGTGGTTTTGATTTGCATTTCTCCGATGATTAGTAATGTTGAGCACATTTTTGTGTACCTGTTGCCCATTTGTATATCTTCTTTGGAAAAATAGCCTGTTCGGATCCTTTGCCTATTTTTTTTTTTTTTTTGGCTGCTTTGGGTCTTCGTTGCTGTGCGTGGGTTTCTCTAGCTACTGTGAGCGGGGGCTACTCTTCGTTGCAGAGCATGGGCTGTAGGCGGTCAGGCTTCAGTAGTTGTGGCTCGCAGGCACTAGAGCGCAGGCTCAGTAGTTGTGGTGCACGGGCTTAGTTGCTCTGCGGCATGTGGGATCTTCCCGGACCAGGGCTCGAACTCGTGTCCCCTGCATTGGCAAGCAGATTCTTAACCACTGTGCCACCAGGGAAGCCCCCCTTTGTCTATTTTTAATCAGATTATTTGTTTTTTTGCTATTGAGTTGTATGAGTTCTTTATATATTTTAGATATTAACTCCTTATCAGATATATGGTTTGCAAATATTTTCTCCCATTTGGTAAGGTGCCTTTTCATTTTTGTTGATGGTTTCTTTTGTTGCACAGAAGATTTTTATTTTGATGTAGTACCGCTTGTTTACTTTTGCTTTTTTTGCCTATGTTTTTGGTGTCATATCCAAAAAAATCATTGCCAAACCAATGTCAAGGAGCTTTTCCTCTATGCCTTTGTTGTTGTTGTTTTGGCCGCACTGCATGGCTGCACTGCATATGGGATCTCATTTCCCTGACCAGCGATTGAACCGGTGCCCCCTGCATTGGAAGCGTGGAGTCTTAACCACTGGACCACCGGGGAAGTCTCCTCTATGTTTTCTTTCTAGCCATTTTACAGTTTCAGAATAGATATCTTCTCCCCCTCTCCCCCCATTCCTAGAATGAAGAATCTGGAGCAACTGACCAGGAGACAGGGATGATTAGTATCTCGTCACTGTAGTCTTGACAATGCTTAGCCTCACCCACAGTGTCCCAGCCATACTGTTCCTGCTGAAAGAACGTTGCGTGTTTCTTGGTGGCCCCTGGAACCCTTATCATATTGGAAAATTGAAGAAGATTCATATCATCTTCTAAACCTGGCTCTCTAACCTCCTCTTGATTTTGGGAGCTCCCCCTGCCACACCAACATCCTTTCAATAATTTTTTGTTTTGTTTTTTTTGTTTGATTAGGTTAGCTGTAGTTGGTTTCTTCTACTTACAATCAAGAACCCTGATAAAACAGAGAAGAAAGGGGAGAGTTATGGAGAAAAAAATTCTGGAAAGCCCACCCAACTTCAATCAAGCAGGAACTAAATACCTATTTTGTTCAATAAAATTCAAAACCACTGACATGAAACCCTAGGGTAGCTTTAATTAGGGTTAAGGAAAAGAAAAGTATGTTCAGCGATTTTTATACAATAAATAGAGCTTGCTAGTTTGCTCCAGATGTCCAGACTGCAATCTCATCTTCAAAGACACTTCCCACAGGGCTAGCTTGGGTGGGTGGGCATTGAGTTTTGTTTTTCCTTTTTCTTGTCAATAGAGACAAGGCTGGGTTTATAGAGAGCGGACAGAGTGGTAGTGGCTGTTTGCCATTGTTAGTTAGTGGGAAAGACGGCTAAGGGACCCTGGATTTGGACCTTCCCCAAAGCAGTCAAGACCAAATTCTCTGTCTGAGCATATCAAGGCCTTCACGACCTGTCCCAGCCTGCTGTTCTTCCATTACTACCTGTCCCTTCCCCTCTATATAACCATGTCTTATTCACTCTCATCCACTGGTTTTCAAATTGTAACCTGATGAAAAGGCTCTAAGGTTTGATGGAAATTAAACTCAAGCCAGGAAAGTTTAAAAAAACACTGCTCTGGGCCACAGTCACCTCTTCCTCCTCTGACCTTGTCTTTTTTTTTTTTTATTTATTTTTTTCTTTATTTTTTGGCTCTGTCGGGTCTTCGTTTTGGCATGCGGGATCTTCGTTGCAGGTGGGCTTCTCTTTAGTTGTGGCATGCAGGTTTTCTCTCTCTAGTTGTGGCACGTGGGCTCCAGGGCACGTGGGCTCTGTAGTCTGCGGCACACGGGCTCTCTCGCTGAGGCGCACGAGTGCAGTAGTTGTGGTGCATGGGCTTAGTTGTCCCACGGCACGTGGGATCTTAGTTCCCGGACCAGGGATTGCACTCGTGTCCCCTGCATTGGACCACCAGGGAAGTCCCCTCTGATCTTGTCTTGTTTTGTTTGTCATGGATCACATTCAGCTTTTTATTTAGCATTTCATAGGTTATATCTTTTTCTTAAATTGAGGTAATGTTGGTTTATAACATTGTATACATTTCATCTGTACAACATTATATTTCTACTTCTGTACACACTATATCATGCTTTCCACCAAAAGTTTAGTTTCCATCCATCACCATACAGTTGACCTTCTTTACCCATTTTGCCCTCCCCCCACCCCCCTTCCCCACTGGTTACCATTACACAGGTCTCTGTATCTACGTGCTTGCTTTTGTTTAGTTTGGTTTGCTCATTTATTATTATCATTTTTTAATATATCCCACATATGAGTAAAATCATATGGTATTTGTCTTTCTCCGTCTGACTTATTTCACTTAGCATAATACCCTCAAGGTCCATCCATGTTGTCCCAAATGGCAAAATTTCATGTTTTTATGGCTGAGTAGTATTCCATTATATATATACATATATATACACACACCACCTCTCTTCATCCATCTGTTGATGGGCATTTAGGTTGCTTCCTTATTTGGCTACTGTAAATAATGCTGCAATGAACATAGGAATGCATATATCTTTTGGAATTCGTGTTTTTGTTTTCTTCAGGTAAATAACCAGAAGTGGAATTGCTGGATTGTATGGTAGTTATATTTTTAATTTTTTGAGGAATCTCCATACTGTTTTCCAACTTAAATTCCCACCAACAATTTATGAGGGTTCTCACAGGTTATATATTGTCTTGGTTTCCCAGTGAAATTGGAAGATTTTGGAAAGCACAGTGCCAAGCTCCTTTCTAGCACTTAATAAACACCCATTGAATGAATGAATTAATGAAAATAGTTAACATGTATTGATTACTGTGTGCCAGATACCATGTTAAACAATTTGCATGCATTGTCTCATTCAATCCTCACAACAAACCTATGAAGTGGGTTTTGTTAATATACTCATTTCATAAGTGAGGAAAGTGAAGTTTAGAAGATGGAAGTGACTTATTCAAGGTCACACAGCCAGTAAGTGGCTGGCTGGCATTTAAAGTACTACTAGCCTCAAACGTAGCATGATTCAAAGAGGGAGAATGTTAAGGACTTTGAAGATCTACAGTTCTGAGATACCAGATGTTCTCAGACAGAGTTGGCAGGTAAAGTATGAAAAGCGTGGAGAAAACTCATTAAATTGAGTTTTAATGAAGAAAGAAGGAAATGGAAACCACCACCAAATTAGGGCCATTGATTCACTTTCTGCCGGCACTCTCCCCACCTCTAAGCCCTTTGCCAGACACTCAGCAAGTTTCTATTAAGTGGGAAAAGTAGCCCACATTCATCCACAAAGCCAGAATTAAGCATCTATTTGTAAAGAAGTTTTCCGTGGTTCTCAGATACTAAAACATGTACACGTGAACAGCTGTTTATGTAGAAGCTAGCACAGCGCCTGGCACATACACAATAGGCACTTAATAAATGAATCATTCATGTCATTGTTGGTGTTAATAAATAGAATGTGTATTGAGTGCCTAATATGCAGAATATTCTGGGTAATTTCATAGTTCCTGACTCGCATAATCCTCACAACCATCCCTTAAATTAGATGATTTTACCGCAGTTTAACAGATGAAGAAACTAAAGCACAAAGTGGTTACAATTTTCTCAAAGCCACACTGATCTGATACCAAAACCCATGCTTTTTATAATACCCAGTACCGATAAATAACGTGTATGCTGATACAAGTAAATGGACCAAAAAGGAACATGGCAACCAGTTCTTACCAATACCCTAGAAACAATGCCTATGGTTTGAATTCAAGGATGGATGAAATTCATTCAGAGTTGTTGGTGGCCCCCTCCAGCAGCTCGATCAGATTTTACAGATGATAGCAGCTTGGAGAACAGATATTCTGTCCCTCCAGGAGTCAAAGTCCACTTGAGGCTGGCCTAAGGCCCATTTCATAGCAGACCACAGGACTTTGTCCTACCCCTTTCATCAAGAACCTTCTTGCTTAATCAAAACTACAATGAGGTATCACCTCACACCTGTCAGAATGGCTGACATGAAAGAGTCTACAAATAACAAATGCTGGAGAGGGCATGGAGAAAAGGGAACCCTCTTGCACTGTTGGTGGGAATGTAAATTGTTACAGCCACTATGGAGATCAGTATGGAGTTTCCTTATAAAACTAAAAATAGAGTTACCATGGGACTTCCCTGGCAGTGCAGTGGTTAAGACTCCACGTTTCCACTGCAAGGGGCACTGATTCGATCCCTGGTCAGGGAACTGAGATCCCACAAGCCAAGCTGTGCGGCGTGTGAAAAAAAAAAATAGAGTTACCATATGATTCTGCAATCCCACTCCTGGGGATATACCCGGAGAAAACTCTAATTCGAAAAGATACATGCACTCCTATGTTCATTGCAGCACTATTTACAATAGCCAAGACATCGAAGCAACCTAAATGTCCATCAGCAGAGGAACGGATAAAGAAGATGTGTACATATATAGATAAATGGACTATCACTCTGCCATAAAAAAGAATGAAATAATGTCATTTGCAGCAACATGGATGGACCTGGAGATTATCATACTAAGTGAATTAAGTCAGAAAGAGAAAGACAAATACGATAGGATATCGCTTATCTGTGGAATCTTTAAAAAATGATACAAATAAACTTATTTACAAAACAGAAACAGACCCACAGACATGGAAAACAAACTTATGGTTACCAAAGGGGAAAGGGAGGGAGGGATAAATTAGAAGGTTGGGATAACATATACACAGTACTATATATAATATAGATAACCAACAAGGACCTACTTTATAGCACAGGGAACCATACTCAATATTTTGTAATAGTCTATAAGGGAAAATAATCTGAAAAAGAAAATATCAACAAGAACCTACTGTATAGCACAGGGAACGATACTCAATATTTTGTAATAACCTATAAGGGAAAAATATACATATGTGTGTGTAAATGAATCACTGTGCTATACACCTGAAACTAACACAACATTGTCAATCAACCATATTTCAGTAAAAATAAAATAAAATAAAAATAAAACAGAAAGAACCTTCTTGCTTGGTTAAAGCCATGAGGAACAAGCCAGTGAACCAAGGAGTCTTTGGGGAAAAAGAGATAAGCAAGTTTGTTCATTCATAATATAGTGCTCTGCCACAGACTGCTTGTTGACTACCCACAACATTTATCCTCATGTTTTTCAATAGAAATAGGAGCTTTGTAAATTTATTTATTTATTTATTTATTTGTTTTTGGCTGCGTTGGGTCTTTGTTGCTGGGCGCGGGCTTTCTCTAGTTGCAGCGAGCAGGGGCTACTCTTCATTGCGGTACGTGGGCTTCTCATTGCGGTGGTTTCTCTTGTTGCAGAGCATGGACTCTAGGCATGCAGGCTTCAGTAGTTGTGGCTCGCAGGCTCTAGAACGCAGGCTCAGTAGTCGTGGCACAGGGGCTCAGTTGCTCTGCGGCATGTGGGAATCTTCCTGGACCAGGGCTTGAACCCATGTCCCCTGCATTGGCAGGCGGATTCTTAACCACTGTGCCACCAGGGAAGTCTGTAATAGGAGATTTAACTGCATATGCTAGGCCAGGTAAAGATTTCATTTTCCAACATCCCAGGCAGGTAGATGTGGCCGAGTTACTGGGTTCTTAGCCAATCAGACTCAAGTAGAATGGATATTTGCAATTTCTGAGTTGTGCCCTTAAAAGAAAGATGCATATATTCCATTCCTCTCCATAGGAGAGGGAAATTAAGAGGTACAAACTTCCAGCTGCAAAATAAAATGAGTCACAGGTATGAAATGTACAGTGTGAGGAATACAGTCAATAACTATGTAATATCTTTGTATGGCGGTATATTGTAACTTGACTTATCTTGGTGATTACTTTCAAATGTAGAAATACCAAATCACTATGTTGTGTAACATAGTGTTGTAGGTCAATTACAGTTCAAAAAACAAGCAAACAGGGACTTCCCTGGTGGCGCAGTGGGTAAGACTCCACGCTCCCAATGCAGGGGGCCCGAGTTCAATCCCTGGGATCATGTGAACTAGATCCCACATGCATGCTGCAACTGAGAGCTCGCTTGCCACAACTAAGGAGCCCATCTGCCACAACTAAGACCCGGTGCAACCAAATAAATAAATAAATATTAAAAACCAAAAAAAACCCCCAAGCAAACAAACAAACAGAAAAAGGGATGAGATCTGTGGTTACCAGAGGCAGGGTTGGGGGGTGGGAAGTCAGGGGGGAGGGGGAATTGGATGAAGGCAGTCAAAAGGTACAAACTTCCTGCTATAAGATAAATAAGTACCAGGGATGTAATGTACAACACGATAAAGATAACAGTGCTGTATGTTATATATGAAAACTGTTAAGAGGGTAAATCCTAAGAGTTCTCATCACAAGGAAAAATATTTTTGCTATTTCTTTAATTTTGTATCTATATGAGATGATAGATGCTCACTAAACTTATTGTGATGATCATTTCACGATGTATGTAAGTCAAATCATTATGCTGTACACCTTAAACTTACCCAGTGCTGTATGGCAATTATATCTCAATAAAACTGGAAGAAAGAAAGAACGAAGTGTGCCTTTCACTGTCTATGTGCTCTGTCTCTACGAGCTGGAATGTTAGCAAGGTGGGGAGAAACAAGATAGAAGGAGCCTGTGCCCTTAACATCTCCGAACCTCCATGCCAGCCCTGGACCACCTCCTTGGATTCTTAAGTGAGTGAAAAAAAAAAACCCTTCTGTCTTGTTTCAACTACAATATTTTGGGGTCTCTTATTAGAGAAGTTGAGCATGTAGGTAACTAATAGGAGTACTAATGTGAAGATTGTTCTGGAAGATTGGCTACTTTGGGTGTTTTGCTCTAAATGATTAGAGATAGAAGGACCTTTGTCTGTCATCTAATCCAAGGCCTTGCTATTTCAGATGGGACCCAGAGAGGAGGAAAGAACTTGTTAAAGAGTCCCCATTTAATTGGGGTTACCATCTGTTGCCTTCCAGGGAGGCTTTCCTCTTTATTTATGTACTTGGCATTATTAGAGGCCAGCAACAAATGCACTTTCTAAAAATAACAAACTCAACATGCCTTCATTGCCAGATAGGCCAGTTTCTAAAAGCAGGTCTGTTTCGGCCCCTTGAAGGCCAGCCTGCTGGTGGACTGGGGTGGACTGAGGTTCATAAAAGCAACATATTATGAAGTGATGGGGTGAACTGTAAATTAGTGTCACTCATTTTTTAAAATAATAATGATTTTTTTCATCACCTTTTTTCCTGGGAATCAACATAAATGCACAACCAGATATCCAGCACTGACTTTGTAAAAGTGGGAGTTAGAAAACTTGGCGGAAGTAAACATTGAGTTGGCCAGGTTGGCAGTTGAATGACAAGCGTTTAGAGTGTACCTCAAGCAACTGTTACATGGAAAGCAGGCTCTGGATTCACTCACTTTTTTTTTTTTTTTTTGCGGTACGCGGGCCTCTCACTGTTGTGGCCTCTCCCGTTGCGGA
>NC_041234.1:84754872-84770122 GCF_002837175.3 Physeter macrocephalus | reverse complement strand
GTGGGATCTTCCCGGACCGGGGCACGAACCCGTGTCCCCTGCATCGGCAGGCGGACTCCCAACCACTGCGCCACCAGGGAAGCCCTCACTCACTTTTGTAACAGAGCATCAACCCAAACAAATATCAAGTGTCCAGAATGCTGAAAAGTCAAGTAAGCAAAGGAGTCCGATTTACCTTCAGCAAGTAGGAGTGAGCACCAAAGATGGTACATGAGGACAGAGAAAGAAGATTTGAAAAAAAGATCTGGTGGCAAAATGATGTTACAAAGAGGCAGCATTAGAATGATTGTTTGAGGCAGGGTATAGTAAAGGCTCAGATCATGGCCTTTGGAGATGGGTAGACTTCAGTTCGAATCCCAGCTCTGCCACTTACTAGCTGTTTTTCCTTCACTTCTTCAAGCCTTGATCTTCTTTTTTTTAAAACATTTTTGAAATGGCATAATGTTATTTTATTTTTAAAATTTATTTTATTGAAGTATAATTGATATACAATGTTGTGTTAGTTTCTGGTGTACAATGAAGTGATTCAGTTATACATATATATAATAGTTTGCATCTGCTAATCTCAAACTCCCAATCCATCCCTCCGACACCCCCCTTTCCCTTTGGCAACCACAAGTTTGTTCTCTACGTCTGTGAGTCTGTTTTGGTTTCATGGGTAAGTTCATTTGTGTCATATTTTAGATTCCACATATAAGTGATATCATACGGTATTTGTCTTTCTCTGTCTGGCTTACTTCACTTAGTATGATCATCTCTAGATCCATCCATGTTGCTGCAAATGGCATCATTTCATGCTTTTTTATGGCTGAGTAGTATTCCATTGTATGTATATGTGTATATATACATATACCACATCTTCTTTATCCATTCCTCTGTCAATGGACTGTTAGGTTGCTTCCATGTGTTAAACCTCAATCTTATTATCTGTGAGATACAGATAATATCCCTTGCCTCACTTGGCAATTGCAAGGATTATATATGCAATAGTAATGTCCAAAGCACTTAGCGCACAGGCTGGCATAGAGTGAGTAAGTGCTCAGTTAACATGCTCTGCCATTATCATGGTGTTTATACATGATTATGACACTGAAACCTGTTTGAGCAGGAGTAGGGACCCCTAAACAAAGTCTCCTCATAGTAAGGGCAGCAGTTGTTGTCTTTTATGGTATCACAGATTTAACCAGTAGACATGAAGAAAATGCAGATACCTGGGTCCTACTACCAGAGATTCTGATTCAGCGGTCTGAGGTGAAGTTGTTGTTTTTTTAAACTAGATTACCTGTTTATTATAAAAATATAACTTAGGAACAGTAAGATGGAAGAGATGCAAAGGGCAAGGTATGGGGAAAGGGCATGGAGCTTCCATGCCCTCTCAGAGAGCTCCACTCTCCCCAAATCTCCACATGTTCACCAACCCAGAAGCCCCCAAGGCGAAGCGTTTTCTCACAAGCTTTTCACATGATTCTCATAGATGTGTTCCAAGAACTCTACTTTGAGAAAGAGAGGCCTACGGTCCTAGAATGCCTATATAGGACCTGGGGAAAGGCTGTCAGATGATTTCAACAGTCAAGCAGGTCTCGGCTAAGCACCGTGAGATTGACAAAATCCTAGTTCACCCTCTTGCTTGGGAATGGGGGCGGGGTGAAGGTCTCCAATCTCTGGGCTCTCTTGGTTCCATTAGGTCATCGATGTTTCAGAGTTGAAAAGCTTACAGTTTAATTTCCTTCAGCTGCTTTTACCTGTTACTTTCCGAAGGCCCTCTCTCCCACTCCCCTCTCTCGGGAGACACAAGGGATTGCTGACCAGACAAAGGGGAGCCTGTTATAGCTAATGGTTCATTAAGCTGTTGAGTGAGGAGCTCCACCTAACAACTGTCTTGTTCTCATCAAAATTAGAGCTGGAGAGTGGCTGATAATGGGATAAAGAAGGCATCTTCTCTGACTGGCGCACACATCCCCTGCAGTTCAAAATCCCAGGCTCCCCGATGCCTGTCTGAACTCTTCAGCTAGGATATTTGCTCCTTTTATGTTGAAATCAGACATAAGGACAACAGACAAACTGTCCTGCTACTTTGTGTAAACCGCCCCCCCAAAAAATGATTAGCTTGGTTTTAAATACACTCGCGTGCGTGCACGCACACACACACACGTCTTCTTTATTTGGCTAAGATAGTGAGAAACGAATCTATAAGGCTTTAAGATTAACAAGGTTTCCTTTTTTTTTTTTTTTTTTTTTGGCCACTCATCCTGTGGGATCTTAGTTACCTGACCAGGGATTGAACACAAGCCCTCGGTAGTGAAAGCATGGAGTCCTAACCACTGGACCACCAGGGAATTCCCAACAAAATTTGCTATGACACCATCCCACCTTACCTTTGTGATGGATACGAGGTGACAGAGACAGCAGGCATCTCATAGAGGCCATAACTGAAAAAAAATGAATCTCTAATGTTGGGCAAGAGAGTCTGGGGTAGGAGGACTTCGAGAGGGCACTTGTTCCTTCTAGAAGATCTTGGTTTTCTCAACGAGGCTTTCTATACATTGTGAAACGCGTCTACAGAATAAGAATGGCACCTGCATTGAGATTTACCAACCCCAAATCATCTCCCTTAGGAGTCTGGTCTTCAGGAACAAGTCACTAGCTACACCTTCCCTTCCCCAGCAAGCCCATTAAAGAAGCTGCACAGAAACCCAAAGGTTTTACTTTTTCCAGAATTCGGACTCAATTAGATGCATAGAGAACCATTGGCCTTTCTCCATCCTGTGGAAAGAGGTCAGTGGCTCAAAATAGCTTATAGAACAGTTTGCTTAATTCTGATATTGTCTGAAAGTCTGCCATCCCAAGACTGCATAGATCTGGTGTTTCACACCAGCTACGACGCATTATCTTCCCCTTGTGTGTGCCCTATCTGCTGCAGCCAGAGACCATCGTACACCTTGCTGGGCGCTCCACGTTTGCTTGTTGATGATAATCACAGGTAGCAGAACACCGGCCTATGAGTGAGGAGACCTGCATTCCTGTTTCAGCTCTGCTACCAGCATGCTGTGTAACCATGAGCATGTCCCTTCCCTGTCTGAGAATCGAGTTCCTTACCTGTAAAATGAGGAAGAAGGTCTCTAAGAGTCCCTCCAGCTCTGCCATCCTCTGAGTCTTAACATAAAGGCTTAATCAAATGTAAATTAGTCCTATCACATCAGCAACCCCTAAGCCGGTGGTTCCTAAATTCCTGTATGCATCAGAATCAGCCAGGGAAGCAACTCTAGTTTTGGAAATGTATCTCACATCTGAAAATGGTGCATGTACAAGGTAATTCATTACATCCATTGATTGCATTAGTTAGCAGAGGATTGGAAACAACCCAAGTGTCCATCAAAAAGTGACTGGTGAGGGAATTCCCCAGCGGTCCAGTGGCTAGGACTCTGTGCTTTCACTGCCGAGGGCTCGGGTTGGGGAACTAAGATGTGGCAAGCAGCGTGGCACTGCCGAAAAAGAAATAGCGACTGGTGAAATAAAGTCTCCTCTTTCCATATAATGGAATGGTATACAATCGTGAAAACTAGTAAGGAAGTACTCTATGACGGTTATGAAAAGATCTTTAAGTTATATATGTACTTATTTTATTTTTTTTATTGCAGTATAGTTGATTTACAATGTTGTGTTAGTTTCTGGTGTACAGCAAAGTGATTCAGTTATATATATGAACATATATGCATATTCTTTTTCAGGTTCTTTGTCATTATAGGTTATTGCAAGATATTGAATATAGTTCCCTGTGCTATACAGTAAGACCTTGTTTTTTTATCTATATAAATATTTTTTAAGATAAAGAACGGTATGTAAAACATTCTAACTTTTTTGGGGGGGCAAGTGAAAAATGTATTTCCTCTTTTGCTTGATATCTGTTAAAGAACCTGGGAAAGGATTCCTAAGACTTGAATAGCAGTGGTTATCTAGGTTTGTATGGCAGGTGAGGCTGGGGAAAGGTCGGAACTGGGCAGCTGAGGACAGGGATGGGAGTGACACTTTCACTCTATACATTTTTTAGATTTTTAAAGTTTTATGCCATATGAATGTGTTGTCTGTTCAATAATTACATAATAGAATAACAATCCACTTGAAAACTAGTTAAAAATGCTGAGCTTCATGAGTCAGAACTCCAGGGGTTCAGAACCTGCATTTTTAGCTAGTTCCCCCCTGTAGATTATGATGTAAGTGGTGAGTGAAATATACTTAAAAAAACACTGGGCTAAACACTTTGCAGAACAGGAAGGACAGCAAAGATGCCTGCAGTGTAAGTAAGGGCCTTCTCGTTAACGATTTCTCTACCAAGCAGGCCCACGTCACAATGAAATTCTAAGACTTCCAAATCCATACCTTACCTTTCTACTTTCCTACATCTTCCAGTGATATGACCAAGCCTTCTTTGGGAAATCCTGATATTTCTTGACAGTGGAGAATATTAAGTCTCTGGCACTTTTGTCTGTGTGGCTTTTCTCTTTCAGGCTGGCAGGACTTGCTCATTTGCAGGAATAAGCGTTGTTGGTAAAGAGAAAATCCCCTCCAAAAGATGAGACCAAAGCGTGATTTCACTTGCCCTGCCCTTCTGTTGCCAGCAGCAGTAGGGCAACCCCTGCCTCCTAGTGAGGAGACCTGCTTGTGGATTTTGAGTCAGGGTGTGGGCAATATGTAGATTTTGCCTGGAATTGATTTACACTGATACTTTGTCTGAGCCCGATCGATGTGCTTTTAAAAATAATATTAAGCAACATTTATTGTTCATGTGTGTTAAGCACTTGCCATGTTATCTTACTTATTTTTTCAACCTTGCTCTATTTCACAGGTATGGAAGCCAAGGCTGGAGTAAGTGAAGTGACTAGCCACAGGCTACACAGCTAATAGGCAGCATGGTTGAGATGTACATTCAGGCAGTCTGCTGCTAGAGTGTGCTCCTAACCACTTGACTATACTGCCTCTCTTTGCTGGTGGTAGGAGGGTCATCCCTACTCAAAGACAAGGCCTAGTCACCCAATAAGAAGTTTCTGCAACTCTGTCCCAAGAGCTCAGGGAATGACCATGGGCTGCCTTTTTTTTTTTTTTTTTTTTGGTACACGGGCCTCTCACTGTTGTGGCCTCTCCCGTCGCGGAGCACAGGCTCCGGACGCGCAGGCTCAGCGGCCGTGGCTCACGGGCCCAGCCGCTCCGCGGCATGTGGAATCTTCCCGGACCGGGGCACGAACCCGTGTCCCCTGCATCGGCATGTGGACTCTCAACCACTGCGCCACCAGGGAAGCCCGCATAGGCTGCCTTTGACTCACAGTCCAGATCCCTCTTTGTGCTGGTCTGTGCCTGGTTCTCTCACTAACGTTGAAGAGCCCAGATTCTCTCCCTTTGGTCTGCCCGTGGGATTGGCACTTCAGTTGGACTGTCTGATGGGATTTAATGTTCAGCTTTTCCCTTGATCACTGGCTTTCAGATCACCTTTGTCTCCAAGCTCTGATGCCCCCAGGTGGGTCTAACCTGAAGCTCAACCCTGGTTCCCAGCCCAGGCCCCCAGCATGGATGTAGAATCCTGGCATCCTGCTTGTCCTTCCAGGAAGAGAAGAACAGACTTTCTTGGTCTCTCTCAGACTGTTCGATCTTACCTAGCTGCTTCTGCTGACCCCTCACTCTCAGTCACATGCAACAAGGTCTCCCAAGCCTCGTCAACAGGTTGACTTCCTCCAGCAAACCACGAAGAAGTCAAGCCACCAGCAATGACTTATTGGTGGCCCAGCGTTGTACCTTAGAGCTATAACTTCATTTGAGGGCATTTGCTGCCCTTTCCTACTAACAACTGGCATACAGCCCAGGCAGTGTGGAGACAGGAAGAGGAAATATCTCATACAACAACCATAGAGTTCATGCACTTCTTGTTTTCTCAGGATTGGGGATGAATTTGCACCAAACCAATCATTTGTTATCACCTTGTTCTATGGTGGGGTGCATTTGAAGGTAGTTGGCTACAGTGAGGGAGAGGTGGAGTGTTTGGACGCGTGATAGAGTGAAACAAACTGGTTCAGACTTAGGGTGCTCTGAAAGCTTTAATCAATGGTGTTAACTAGTCCCCGGTAGGGTGACAATAACTACACCAGCTCACTTTTGGAGAATGCGTGCTTGGTTCTGTTAGCCATGGTGAGAGCCAAATGATGCTGTGTTAATTTGTCCTTTTTAGCATGTTCTTGTCATCAACCAAGTCCTAGGGGCTACGTGGAGTAAGACCAATTTATCTCCTTTTGCTGCTTTGACCACATCCTTCCCCTTCTCAAAACCATTCAGCAGTTCTCTCATCAGAACACCAGAAAAACTAGATCCCACCCATGGTTCATTAACACGGCATAGATAGCCTGGGTCTGGGAGCCTGAAAGCCTGAGTTTTGAATCCTAGCCCGGCTACCTACAACCTGTTTAATTTGGGGCAAGATACTGAACCTCTCTGGTTCCCAGTGTTTTCCTTTGTAAAATGAGAATAAGCATGCCTCCTATCTTACAGGGTTGTTATGAGGAATAAATGAGTTAATATTCGTAAAGCGCTTGGAACAGTGTCTGGCTATAGTAAGTGCCATGTAAACGTTTGTTAAATAAATAAATAATAAGTATATCCATCCATTAAACAGATATCTGTCAAATATCCACGAGCTAGCCAGGGATTGGCAAATTTTGCTGTGGAGGGCCACATACTAAATATTTTTTTAGGCTTTGTGGGCCACGTGATCCCTTGCAACTACTCAACTCTGCCATTTTAATGTGAAAGAAGTCGCAGATAGTACGTAAATGAGATGGTGTGGCTGTGTGCCAATTTCAATTTATTAAAAATAACCAACAGACTTTGGGCTAGATTTGGCCCACAGGCCATAGGTTGGTGACCCTATGCTCGGGAATGGGGAGCCAATGGTATGCAAAACAGACCCACTCGATCATTCAGTCTAGTGTGGGAGACAGATATGAACGAAATAATTATGCCCTTTGTCCATTATGATAAGTATGGGAAATAAGTAGGGATAGGAGTAGGGGTAACACACTCTGGAGGATCAGCCAAAGTTTCTGAGGGAGTGGCTTCCAACAGAGACTTAAAACAGGTGAATGGGGTTGTGTGGAGGGGCATGTGTGAGATGCCCTCCATTGACATCGCCCTCAAAGACTAAGGATGTCCTAAACACCTTAAATATCTCCATCGTTACCCTTCATTGAGTCTATGGAGAAATAATTGAGCTTTGTATTCAGTCCTTTCCTAAAGCTGTTTTTAACTTCGGCATGTCTAATCTATTGTGAAAACAGCAGAACTGTTAAAAGCACAGACTATTGCCAGGCTACCTGGCCCTACACAGTACTTGTGTAACCTTGGGCAAGTTTCTTAACTTCTTTGTGCCAGAGTTTCCTCCGTCTTTCAGATGAGGATGACAATGTTGGTAGTATCCACCTCGTGGGGGTAGTTATGAGAATTAAATGAGCCAATGCACATAACCTACTTGGAATAGTGTCTGGCTCATAGTAAGTGTGAATATGTGTTAGCTCTTGCTATTGTGGTCGATTATGTGTTTGATACTCTTTGTAGGGTTCACTAGGGCTTCCTTTTCTTCCTGCTAACATTGCTCCCTTCTTACTCTGAGGAGTACCACTCCACTAAATTCTCTTATTTCAGGATTTAGTTAATTAGCCAATAAGACAATGACTAACATGTGTTGGGCGCTTACGTTCCAGAGTTGGCGCTAAACCGTTTATGTACAAATCTCAATCCTCAAATTCAAAGTTTTAATAGCCCATTTAAATTGAGGAAACTGAGGCTCAGAGAAGTTAAGTGATGAGAGACAGAATATGCAAATGGACAATGACCATAGCATATATAAAAACAAAAGTCTGACCCACAACCTGCAGCAAATGCCTAGGAAACCACCTCCTTATCTACAATAACCAGCCCAGGAAGGCAGCCTGCTATGTCAGACTCACACGAAGTCAGGCTGCTACCTCTGGTAACAGTCCAGGAAGCCAAACACTGATCCCTGTAACAATCAGCCCCAAATGGCCAGGACCTGATTAGTAATTGACAGCTCCCCTAAGTTTTGTCCCAGCTTCCAACTTGGGACCAACCAAAGAAAGCCAAATATGCCCCTCTAGTCAATCGCATAGGATGCCCTGCTTCTAGTTAGCCTGCCTACAGTGTTCCCATGCCAACAGCCTCCAATCAGGGCATACCCAAAGCCTTTCCTTTCTCCACTATGAAACTTTCCCACTCCTCTGCTTGCCTTTGAGTGTCTGCCTAATCGTAAGTGACAGTGACTGACTTTTTTGTTGTAGCAAACTCCGAATAAATAGCCTTTGCTTGCTCTTACTTGGTTGGTCTTCATTTTGCCACACTGACATCCTAAGGGTCACAAAGCTAATAAGTGGCAGAGCTAGGATTCAAACCCTGGTCTGTCAGTCTGCAGAGTCCCAAGTCCTTAACTTCTATACTATACTGTCTTCCCACACTTGCTTTGGGGATGTTCTTGAATTATACATTCTGATGGCATCCTCTTCACCTTTTCCCACTGAAAAGAGGTAATCTGTTTAGGATTCCCTTATGCAACAGCCCCTGCCTCCAAGAAAATTGGAGGCTCCCTCTCTGTACCTTCTCTAGCTCACTGCGCAGTTGGAGGTGCAACCTACATATAATAATTACAGGGCTGACAGCACCCAGTGTAAGAATATGTGTTTCTTTTTTCAGGGCTGGCATGAGTAGGTAGTGTAATCAAGACAAAGATATAATAGTTGTTGAGTTCTTATGATGTACCAAGCACTGTGCTAAATACTTTCTATACATTAATTAGCTCATTTAATCCTCAGAACAACTCTAGGAAGCAAATAATGCTATAATGCCCTTGGTGGGGATGATGAATCAGAAGCAGAGAGAGCTCCAGCAATATTGCTGTGACTTCAGGGGATGGAGAAAACGTCTTCACTGCCCATAACACTTCTGGGTAGCTCCTACCTGAATTCCCATTATTAACAACCATTGGTTTTATCAAAATTGCAAATCTCCCTGGAAGAGGTAATACAGTCAGCCTTCCCAACCCTTTACACTTCACTTGGAATGAACATATCACAGTCCCATTTCTGATTTCTGACAGCTGGCTTTGACAGGCAGAAAAATGGAGAGAGCAAGGGCATACTCAGTGAGGTGACAGACTTTGGGACATTTACTGTCATATAATGCAATCAAGGGCCAGAGAGCTGGTCCTAGCTTCTGTTTCATTTCTGCTATCCTTCCTGACTAAGAACACCATAAGAACTTCCCATTCCTGTTCTCCAAGCTTTCTTTAAGCTCCGGACCAGACCACTCCTTCCCTTTGATATCTTTTTCTGCTTCATGAAAATCAGGTTATCAAACCTTTCCCTTAAAGCTCTTTTATATCATCACTTCCTCCAAGCAGACTTCTTTGATTAAGATTAGATCTGCTTTCCTGAGGAACCAGAGCAAACTATTGCCAAAGTTTCCAGTTCAACCTGACCATTCGGTGGTTATCATCCAAGGACCGCGGCCTGTTCCAATCTGTGTATTAATGGACTTTCACAAAACCCACAAGCTGATTGGATAGACCTGATTTTTTAAAATTAATTAATTTATTTTATTTATTTATTTTTGGCTGCATTGGGTCTTCATTACTGTGCGCAGGCCCTCTCCAGCTGTAGAGAGCAGGAGCCACTCCCCGTTGCAGGTCACGGGCCTCTCACTGCCCTGGCCTCTCTTGCTGCGGAGCATGGGCTCTAGGCACGCAGGCTTCAGCAGTTGCAGCACGTGGGCTCAGTCGTTGTGGCTTGTGGGCTCTAGAGCGCAGGCTCAGCAGTTGTGGCGAACGGGCTTAGTTGCTCCGCGGCACGTGGGATCCTCCCGGACCAGGGCTCGAACCCTGCATTGGCAGGCGGATTCTCAGCCACTGCGCCACCAGGGAAGCCCCCTGATTTTTTTTTCGAACTTGATTTACAATGTTGTATTAGTTTCTGGTGTACAGCAAAGTGATTCAGTTATACGTACATACATATTCTTTTTCATACTCTTTTCCATTATGGTTTATTACAAGATATTGTATATAGTTCCCTGTGCTGTACAGTAGGTCCTTGCTGTTTATCCATTTTATATATAGTAGTTTGTATTTGCTAATCCCAAACTCCTAGTTTATCCCTCCCCAACCTTCCCCTTTGGTAACCATAACTTTGTTTTCTATGTCTGTGAGTCTGTTTCTGTTTTGTAAATATGTTCGTTTGTGTCATATTTTAGATTCCACATATAAGTGATATCATATGGTATTTGTGGATAGACCTGGTTTTAATATAATCTGGTTGTCCCATGTAGTTAGAGTGTAAATCACCGCCCTGTCTTCAGCCCTCAGTCCATTCCATCTCCATTCCTCTTTTTAGGAAGTTTCCAAATTGGTGATTCGGAGAAATCGGCTATCACCCACATCAAAGCAATGGAAAGGGGAGAGAAAAACTGACAAATCAATATTCTGTGTCCACTGTTAGCTAAGCTTTTGATCTATGGTCCAGAAATCATGCCTGAATTGTTGTTTTCATAATAGCTGCCTTCCCCGTGTTGCTGCCTAAACTAGCTGAGGGAGAGAAAGAGAGATGGAGAGAGAGAGAGAGAAAGAGGAGGCTGGAAAGAGAGGAAAGGGAAGAGAAGAGAGGTCTAAAGAAAGCCTGTCTGTATGTCCCATTCCGCACCATCCTTAGCCCAAACCCCATCCCCTAAGTGAGAATGGAACTAGACAGTTGAAGGAGGCTCTGGGTTGGAAGGGAGCAGGTGGTTGGTTCTCCCAGTTCAGCCTGAGATTTAGTGACATTCTTGTAGACCACGTACCCTCTGTTACATGTGCATAAGAACACCATTTCCAACAATGCTTTCTCACCTTGACTTTAACCTCCACCCACACAAATATACACGCAGACTTCCACAGTTCTCTGGCTCTGTGTACCAAGTAGAGGTGGCTAGGCTTAGGAAGAGCATTTAAGTCTGCTTGTCCACACTCCTGTTCCTTTTGCCCAGCCACTACTGGCTTCCCTTCAGCAGTGTGTGTGTGTGCGTGTGCATGTTGGTGTGTGTGTATCAGGGTGGTCGGTGCAGGGAAGGCAGGAGAAGAGAAGAGGAGGAGGAAGAGTGGTCTAAGCCAGGGGTCTGCAAACATTTTCTATAAATGGCCAGATAGTAAATATTTTCGGTTTTGTGAGCCATACAGCTTCTGTTGCAGCTCTCCAACTCTGCCATTGTAGCGTGAGCGCAGCCATAGACAATATGTAAATGAATGAGCAAGGATATGTTCCAATAAAACTTTATTTATAAAAACAGGTGGTGAGCTGGATTTGGCCTTTGGGCTGTAGTTTGCAGACTCCTGATCTAAACTAATGCGAACACTGGAGATCATGAATGGACGACCATTGCCTAAGCCTCTGTTGAGTTGAGTGTCTTGCAGTTTCACAGGTCATAATTGTCAACACCTCTGGTTACTATCCAGACACGGAAGTGGAAATCACGCTGGAGATGGATGCAGGGGATTAGGCCTAGTGTGGCCTGACCTCGAGACATATTCTGGTAGTGCTGTTTTATTTATTTATTTACTTTTAATTTTATTTGCGTGCGGGGCCATGCCTCCCGGCTTTCAGGATCTTAGTTCCCCCGCCAGGGATTGAATCCGGGCCCTCGGCGGTGAAAGCACAGAGTCCTAACCACTGGACCGCCAGGGAATTCCCTGGTCGTGCTGTTTTATTTTTATTTTTTAAATTTTAATTTAATTTAATATTTATTTATTTATCTATTTTTGGCTGTGTTGGGTCTTCGTTGCTGCACACCAGCTTTCTCTAGTTGCGGCGATCAGGGGCTACTCTTCGTTGTGTTGCGTGGGCTTCTCATCGCGATGGCTTCTCTTGTTGCGGAGCATGGGTTCTAGGCGCGCGGGCTTCAGTAGCTGTGGCACACGGGCTCAGTAGATGTGGCGCACGGGCTTAGTTGCTCTGCGATACATGGGATCTTCCCGGACCAGAGCTCGAACCCGTAACCCCTGCATTGGCAGGCAGACTTTTAACCACTGCGCCACCAGGGAAGTCCCGGTAGTGCTGTCTAAAAACAGGAATCCTGATAGGAGTTTATTTTCTTTCTATTTCTTCTACTTCCTGAAAGTGTAATGTGCTTTTTGTTTGGGGAGGGGAGTAGGAGAAAGGAAGATGATGGGGAGGTTTTCAGTGACTTGAGGGTCTGATGAACTGGATTCCACTTAACTGAGGTCTGTCTGCCTCCAAATTAGCAGCAGAGCAAGCTTGCTCTCCAGTCAGGGCTTAGCACTACCAGGGCCAGTGGACTTGCCCATCAGTGTTCGAGTTTCACAAGTGGCTCGATCATAACTCTTGCAGGCCTAGAATATCCCTGGGTCTCCATGCCCCTGGGCGGGCTCTGTGACACGCTGGCAGTGCGCCGTGCCCCGGAAGGTTTGAATCTGCTCAAGACCTGGGATGGCAAATAAGCCATGCCAGCTGATTGGTAGGTAGCTGCTGTCTTTTGAGGGGGATTTTGAGGCTACATCTGCAGAAAACGGGAAGGTGAGTCTGCTTGATTAATGAGAGCTGCTGTGGGCATGGGAGGAGCAAGGGGAAGCATAAGAGCACCAGCTCTGCTGCAGGTTTGGAGAATTGAAAACGATATCTAGAAATGCAGACTATTTGCTGAGTCCTATCTGTTAGTGCCTGGCTGGCTGGTGAGAAACATTCCTTCAAACATCTGAGTGAATCAAGTGACTCATTGGGAAGATGGCCCGGTTAAGGCCTATATTTGTGGCCATTATCACCCACCATGCTGTTGTCTCCTGTAGTATAGTCTAGAGCACATGCCTGCTCAGGGTGTCCTGTAAGGAGGGTTGTGTTCCCTTTACTGTGGATCATCTGTATTCATTGTGCCGGCACTGAAGGGTACAGACAGAGATGGGGAAGAGAGAGTCTTAATCACTAAGGTTAAGACTGATATGCAAATTAGTATCTAAACCATAAAGCAGATTGAAATACATCCTAGAAGAACAGATTAAGGAAAATGCTGTTGGAGCACAGAGGAATGAAATGAGCTTTAACCCATAGGAGATGGGATTGGGGCCTCAGAGACAGAGGGCATGGAAGTCCCTTTGGAGGAGTTAGCCTATGAACCAGGCCTTGAAGCTGAAGTCGATTTTAAGGTGTGGAGAAGATGTTGAGGAACTGCTTTCTTAAAGGTCTCCTGTCTGTGGTCCAGTGGTTCTCAATCTTATTTACACCCCATCCTCCGTGAGGAATATGATGTGTCCCATCCATTCACCTGTCGAAATTTTCGAGCATGCCAGGTTGGGAGCCAGAGGCTGTGGTGGTGTGGCCTAGCCTCCCTCCTAAGGAACCATGCTTCCCAGTGGGAGAATCTCCACTCCAGGCTCCCATTCTGTCAACCCACCCTTCCCACTGCAACCACAGTCTGCCTGCTTGCTTTAGTTTCAATTTTTTAGCATTTTATTTATTTTTAATAAGAAATACATGCAAATGATCCAAAAAATGCAAAAGAGTATAAATAAAAAGGAAGTTTTTTCCCCCAAACCCTGTCTTGTCTAACCACTGTTAACGGTTCCTTATGTACTCTGCAGGAGAGAGTCCAGATAAATACAAGCAAATAGGCATGGACTTTTACAAATGGCAGCATATCATACACATTGTTCAGCATCTTGCTTTTTTCACAGAACTATGCATCTTGAAGATGCTTTCCATAAGCACATAAAACGACTAGCCATTTTATAGCTGCATACTATTCCTTTGTATCCACTGCTGTGAATTATTTAACCCACCTCCTATTGACAGATATTTAGGTTTTCTGCAGCCTTTTTTTCCCCACAATCTTTTGCTAATGAATGATCTTTACACATGTGGGAGTATGTTTGTATGATAAATTCTTAAAAGTGGAATGGCTCCATCAAATGGTGCGGGCATCTGTAACTTTTATACGTATCACCAAATTGCCCTCCATAGAGATATTGCAATCTACACACTCACCAGCACAGTGTCTTGTCACACTTTTTCATATCCCTCAATCTGATAGATGAAAAATGAGATCTCATTGCAATATTAAATTGCATTTCTCTTATTATGAGCCACATTGGGAAACTTTTCATATGTTTAAGAGCCATTTGTGTTTCCTTTTCTGTAAACCGTTCACATCCATTGCGCATTTTTCTATTTGCTTAGTGGTCTTTTCTTTTCTTTTTAAATTATTTTTTATTGAAATATAGTTGATGTAAAATATTATATAAGTTACAGTTACAATATTATATATGTACAATATTTTTAAAATTTATTTCAATTTCCTATAATATTAAATTTATTCTTTTTATACAGCAGGTTCTTATTAGTTACCTACTTTATACATATTAGTGTATATATGTCAATCCCAATCTCCCAATTCATCCCACCATCAACCCCCCCACCCCGTTTTCCCCGCCTGGCGTCCACATGTCTCTTCTCCACATCTGTGTCTCCATCTCTGCCCTGCAAACTGGTTCATCTGCGCCGTTTTTCTAGATTCCACATATATGCGTTAATACGATATTTGTTTTTCCCTTTCTGACTTACTTCACTGTGTATGACAGTCTCTAAGTCCATCCACGTCTCTACAAATGACCCAATTTCGTTCCTTTTTATGGCTGAGTAATATTCCATTGTATATATGTACCACATCTTCTTTATCCATTCGTCTGTCGATGGGCATTTAGGTTGCTCCCATGACCTGGCTATTGTAAATAGTGCTGCAATGAACATTGGTGTGCTTGTGTCATTGTGAATTGTGGTTTTCTCTGGGTATATGCCCAGTAGTGGGATTGCTGGGTCATATGGCAGTTCTATTTTTAGTTTTTTAAGGAGCCTCCATATTGTTCTCCATAGTGGCTGTACCAATTTACATTCCCACCAACAGTGCAAGAGGGTTCCCTCTTCTCCACACCCTCTCCAGCATTTACTGTTTGTAGATATTGTGATGATGGCGATTCTGACCTGTGAGAGGTGATACCTCATAGTAGTTTTGATTTGCATTTCTCTAATGATTAGTGATGTTGAACATCCTTTCATGTGTTTGTTGGCAATCTGCATCTCTTCTTTGGAGAAATGTCTATTGACGTCTCCTGCCCATTTTTGGATTAGGTTGTTTGTTTTTTTGATATTGAGCTGCATGAGCTGCTTGTAAA
>NC_041234.1:84752241-84754630 GCF_002837175.3 Physeter macrocephalus | reverse complement strand
TTAGGTCTTTAATCCATTTTGAGTTTATTTTTGTGTATGGTGTTAGGGAGTGTTCTAATTTCATTTTTTTACAAGTAGCTGTCCAGTTTTCCCAGCACCCCTTATTGAAGAGGCTGTCTTTTCTCCATTGTATATTCTTGCCTCCTTTATCAAAAATAAGGTGACCATATGTGCGTGGGTTTATCTCTGGGCTTTCTATCCTGTTCCATTGATTTATATTTCTGTTTTTGTGCCAGTACCATACTATCTTGATTACTGTAGCTTTGTAGTATAGTCTGAAGTCCAGGAGCCTGATTCCTCCAGCTCCGTTTTTCTTTTTCAAGTTTGCTTGGACTATTTGGGGTCTTTTGTGTCTCTGTGCAAATTTTAAGATTTTTTGTTCTAGTTCTGTAAAAAATGCCATTGGTAATTTGATAGGGATTGCACTGAATATGTAGATTGCTTTGGGTAATATAGTCATTTTCATATTATTGATTCTTCCAATCCAAGAACATGGTATATCTCTCCATCTGTTTGTGTCATCTTTGATTTCTTTCACCAGTGTCTTAGAGTTTTCAGATTACAGGTCTTTAACCTGCTTAGGTAGGTTTATTCCCAGGTATTTTATTCTTTTTGTTGCAATGGTGAATGGGATTGTTTCCTTAATTTCTGTTTCTGATATTTCATTGTTAGTGTATAGGAATGCAAGAGATTTCTGTGCATTAATTTTGTGTCCTCCAACTTTACCAAATTCATTGATTAGCTCTAGTCATTTTCTGGTGACATCTTTATGGTTATCTATGTATAGTATCATGTCTTCTGCAAACAGTGACAGTTTTACTTATTTTCCAATTTGTATTCCTTTTATTTCTTTTTCTTCTCGGATTGCCATGACTAGGACTTCCAAAACTATGTTGAATAATAGTGGCGAGGATGGACATCCTTGTCTTGTTCCTGATCTTAGAGGAAATGCTTTCAGTTTTTCACCATTGAGAATGATGTTTGCTGTGGGTTTGTCATATATGGCCTTTATTATCATGAGGTAGGTTCTCTCTATGCCCACTCTCTGGAGAGTTACTGCCATATTTTGGAAGAGTTTGAGAAGGATGGGTGTTAGCTCTTCTCTAAATGTTTGATAGAATTCACCTGTGAAACCAACTGGTCCTGGACTTTTGTTTGTTGCAAGATTTTTAATGCAGGTTTCAATTTCATTACTTGTAATTGGTCTGTTCATGTTTTCTATTTCTTCCTGGTTCAGTCTTGGAAGGTTATACCTTTCTAAGAATTTGCCCTTTTCTACCAGGTTGTCCATTTTATTGGCATAGAGTTGCTTGTAGTAGTCTCTTAGGATGCTTTGCATTTCTCCCGTGCCCATTGTAACTTCTCCTTTTTCATTTCTAATTTTATTGATCTGAGTCCTCTCCCTCTTTTTCTTGATGAGTCTTGCTTTGTATTTCTGCCGTGCCCATTGTAACTTCTCCTTTTTCATTTCTAATTTTATTGATCTGAGTCCTCTCCCTCTTTTTCTTGATGAGTCTTGCTTAGGGTTTATCAATGTTGTTTATCTTCTCAAAGAACAAACTTTTGGTTTTATTGATCTTTGCTATTGTTTTCTTTGTTTCTATTTCATTTATTTCTGCTCTGATCTTTATGATTTCTTTCCTTCTACTAACTTTGGGTTTTGTTTGTTCTTCTTTCTCTAGTTCCTTTAGGTGTAAGGTTAGATCATTTATTTGAGATTTTTCTTGTTTCTTGAGGTAGGATTGTATTGCTATAAACTTCCCTCTTAGAACTGCTTTTGCTGCATCCCATAGGTTTCGGATCATTGTGTTTTCATTGTCATTTGTCCCTAGGTATTGCCTGATTTCCTCTTCAATTTCTTCAGTGATCTCTTGGTTATTTAATAGCGTATTGGTTAGCCTCCATGTGTTTGTGGGGTTTTTTTCCTGTAATTTATTTCTAATCTCATAGCATGGTGTTCAGAAAAGACGCTTGATATCATTTCAATTTTCTTAAATTTACTGAGGCTTGATCTGTGACCTAAGATGTGATCTATCTTGGAGAATGTTCCATGTGCACTTGAGAAGAAAGTGTAATCTGCTGTTTTCGGATGGAATGTCTTATAAATATCAATTAAATTTATCTGGTCCATTGTGTCATTTAAAGCTTGTGTTTCCTTATCAATTTTCTGTCGGGATGATCTGTCCATTGGTGTAAGTGAGGTGTTAAAGTCCCCCAGTATTATTGTGTTACTGTCGATTTCCTCTTTTATAGCTGTTAGCATTTGCCTTATGTATTGAGGTGCTCCTATGTGTGGTGCATATATATATTTATAATTTTTATATCTTCTTCTTGGATTGATCCCTTGATCATTATGTAGTGTCCTTCCTTGTCTCTTGTAACATTCTTT
>NC_041234.1:84724721-84752172 GCF_002837175.3 Physeter macrocephalus | reverse complement strand
CATGGAATATCTTTTTCCATCCCCTCATTTTCAGTCTGTATGTGTCCCTAGATCTGAAGTGGGTCTCTTGTAGACAGCATATATATGGGTCTTGTTCTTGTATCCATTCAGCAAGCGTGTGTCTTTTGCTTGGAGCATTTAATCCATTCACATTTAAGGTAATTATCGATATATATGTTCCTATTACCATTTTCTTAATTGTTTTGGTTTTGTTTTAGTAGGTCCTTTTCTTCTCTTGTGTTTCCCACTTAGAGAAGTTCCTTTGCATTTGTTGTAGAGCTGGTTTGGTGGTGCTGAGCTCTCTTAGCTTTTGCTTGTCTGTAAAGCTTTTGATTTCTCCATTGAATGAGATCCTTGTCAGGTAGAGTAATCTTGGTTGTAGGTTCTTCCCTTTCATCACTTTAAATATATTGTGCCACTCCATTCTGGCTTGTAGAGTTTCTGCTGAGAAATCAGCTGTTAACCTGGGAGTTCCCATGTATGTTATTTGTCGTTTTTCCCTTGTTGCTTTTAATAATTTTTCTTTGTGTTTAATTTTTGTCAATTTGATTATTATGTGTATTGATGTGTTTCTCCTCTGGTTGATCCTGCCTGGGACTCTCTGTGCTTCCTGGACTTGGGTGGCTATTTCCTTTCCCATGTTAGGGAATTTTTCAAGTATTTTCTCTTATAATATTTTCTCAGGTACTTTCTCTCTCTCTTCTCTTTCTGAGACCCTTATAATGCGAATGTTGGTGCATTTAATGTTGTCCCAGAGATCTCTTAGGCTGTCTTCATTTCTTTTCATTCTTTTTTCTTTATTCTGTTCCATGGCAGTGAATTCCACCATTCTGTCTTCCAGGTCACTTATCCAGGTTCTTATTCCAGGTTCTTCTGCCTCAGTTATTCTGCTACTGATTCCTTCTAGTGTATTTTTCATTTCAGTTATTGTATTGGTCATCTCTGTTTCTTTGTTCTTTAATTCTTCTAAGTGTTTGTTCTTTAATTCTTCTAGTTCTTTGTTAAACATTTCATGCATCTTCTTGATCTTTGTCTCCATTCTTTTTCTGAGGTCCTGGATCATCTTCACTACTATTATTCTGAATTCTTTTTCTGGAAGGTTGCCTATCTACACTTCATTTAGTTGTTTTTCTGGGATTTTATCTTGTTTCTTCATCTGGTACATAGTCCTCTGCCTTCTCATTTTGTGTATCTTTCTGTGAATGTGTTTTTCAGTCCACAGGCTGCAGGATTGTAGTTTTCTTGCTTCTGCTGTCTGCCCTCTGTTGGATGAGGCTATCTAAGAGGCTTGTGCAAGCTTTCTGATGGGAGGGACTGGTGGTGGGCTGAGCTCAGTAAAACTTTAGTCTGCTTGTCTGCTGCTGGGCAGGGCTGAGTTCCCTCCCTGTTGTTTGTTTGGCCTGAGGTGACCCAGCACTGGAAGCTACAGGCTCTTTGGTGGGGCTAATGGTGGACTCTGGGAGGGCTCATGCTAAGGAGTACTTCCCAGACCTTCTGCGGCCAGAGTCCTTGTCCCTGCAGTGAGCCACAGGCCCCCCGATCTCCGACTCTGCAGGAGACCCTCCAACACTAGCAGGTAGGTCTGGTTAAGTCTCCCCTGGGGTCACTGCTCCTTCCCCTGGGTCCCGATGCGCACACTACTTTGTGTGTGCCCTCCAAGTGTGGAATCTCTGTTTCCCCCAGTCCTATCAAAGTCCTGCAATCAAATCCTGCTAGCCTTCAAAGTCTGATTCTCTGGGAATTCTTCCTCCCGATGCCAGACCCCGAGGTTGGGAAGCCTGACATGGGTCTCAGAACCTTCACCCCAGTGGGTGGACTTCTGTGGTATAATTGTTCTCCAGTTTATGAGTCACCCACCCAGCAGTTATGGGATTTGACTTTATTGTGATTGTGCCCCTCCTACCATCTCGTTGCAGCTTCTCCTTTGTCTTTGGATGTGAGGTATCTTTTTTGGTGAGTTCCAGTGTCTTCCTGTTGATGATTGTTCAGCAGTTAGTTGTGATTCTGGTGTTCTCTCAAGAGGGAGTGAGTGCACGTCCTTCTACTCCACCATCTTGAGCCAATCTGTGTACAATATTATACACTGTCTTTTCTTTATTAATTTGCAGCAGTTCTTTATATAGTAAAGAAATGAACTCTTTGGATGTAAATTGCAAATATTTTTTCCACAGGTTAAAGATCCTTCATTTTAGTTGTGATATGTGTGATCTCTCCCATTTCTCAGTCAGAGCAGGTAGCAAGGTGACATTTTTTAAGGATCTTTTCCTGCTTCGATATTGTATACATTCTAGGGACATTTCTTCCTTCCTTGCCCTACCACTTATGTTCTGTATTCATTGTTGCTATTCCTTGCTAAAATATTTCCTGGTTGGTGATTATCTGCCTTTCCAATTCAAGGAGCCTTTCAGAATCTGATTAAAGCTCTGTTCCCAATGCCCAGAAATATACTCACATATACCACACCCACGATTTTGCATTTACTTTCAGGGAGTTCACAGTCCTTCTGAAAAGTAGTGTTTCTTGAAGTGTGGCCTAAGGACAACCTGTATAACAATCTCTTGAGAGCCTTGTTTAAAATACAGTGTTCTGCGTACCTCTCTAGGGTGAAGGAATCAGATTCTTTGCAAGTGGATGGGGACATGGAATTTGCATGTAAACACATTCTGGTAATTTTGATGCACACTAAAGCATCCCACAGCCTAGGGACAACCATGGATCCCAGTTAAGAACCCCTGGTTGAAGTCACAGTCCCCAGCTAGAGTACAGTTGGCCCTCTGTATCCACAGTTTCTGCATCCACCTATTCAACCAAATGCAGATTGAAAATATTCAGAAAAAAAATTCCAGAAATTTCCAAAAAGAAAAATCTGAATTTGCCATGCACTGGCAACTATTTACACAGCAATTATGTTGTATTGGGTATTATAAATAATCTAGAGAAGATTTGATCTATACAGGAGGATATGCGTAGGTTATATGCAATACTGTGCAATTTTATACAAGGGACTTGAGCATCTGCAGATTTTGCTATCCACAGGAGTGCTGGAACCAATGCCCCTCGGATACTGAGGGACGACTATATCTGAATTGATAGGAAAATTTGAAAGAGGAAAAACCTCAAGATTCAAGACTCAAATGAAGCTATAAAGGAGGAGTGACTGATGGGGAAAATGATACTTTTGTGCAGTGCAGAGGTCTCTCAAATTGTACCATGTGGTCAGTCAATTATAATAACATCCCACTGTGTGTGTGTGTGTGTGTGTGTGTGTGTGTGTGTGTGTGTGTAGAGAGAGAGAGAGAGAGAGAGGAAGAATCACACCTGGAACTCTTTATCTTTTTTGATATGTAGATAAAGAATGACCTTTTCAATATTTCTCCCTCTTTCTTCTTCTCTCCTCCCCCTTCTCTCTCTTTCTCTTTTTTATTAAAGTACCAACAGGGACTTCCTTGGTGGTCCAGTGGCTAAGATGCCGCACTCCCAATGCAGGGGGCCAAGGTTCCATCCCTGGTCAGGGAATTAGATCCCACATACCGCACCTACGAGCCCACATGATCCCGCCTGTCGCAACGAAGATCCCATGTGCCGCAACTAATACCCAGCACAGCCAAATAAATAAATAAATATTTTTAAAAAAAGAATTAAAGTACAAACAAAGCATATCCTCACCCCAAGAGGAGAAGGTGCTGGTGAAGGGGGAGGTAAGTGCTTCCTGTACAAAGCAGGCTTTAGTAGAGGCCTGAGTCTTGCTGGAACAGGTCACGGGTAAGGGTGATTTGACTAGCATTTGATTTTTTCACAGAAGAGTGTGCTAAGAGGAAACCGTTACTTGGTTGTCACTGGGGGCCCCAGGGCCATTCTCCTGGTACTTTCTCCTCCTGTAGGCAGCCTCCCCCAGGGACCCAATGGCCTCCTTTGTTGATCAATGTCTGCTTCTTCCCAAGAAATATATAGTATGTTCTGACTACTCTCTTAGAACAGTGTCTTTTAATTGTATGTGCCTCTATCTGGATGAAAGCACCAAATACACAATTTGCATAGAGTTCTGGAGGTCAATGAAGTTCCTGAAGCCCATCCAAGAGCTCCCAAAGCACTACTTCCCAAACTCTAGCCCTGGACAGCTGAGCATCTGTGTTACTCGGGAGCTTGTTAGAAATCCCTGTGCCCACACCTCACTCCACACCTATTGAACCAGAAAATCTGGGGCCTCTGCCTGGTCCAGCTCTCCAGGTGGTTCTGATACATACTAAAGTGTGGGACCCACTGAGTCAGAGTTAAGAAATCTGCCCGAGGATTCCTTCCTGTGTTGACTGGTGGGGGGGGGTGCAGTCTTTCAGTTCCCATGGGAGTCGTCTCCGAGGGAAATCAGTGAGCCCAGAGGAATGCAAGGCACTAGGGGCCATCACATGGACCTCACATGAGAATCTCCAAGAAATGAGGCAAACTCACCGATTTTGTTTTAGTCCCAGATAGGTTGTATGCTGGGAGGCCAGGTCTCCTTGGGAGATGAGAAAATAGAATAGTCCAACCTAAGAGCTCTTCAATGACTCTCTTTATAGATAGACTGTATCTATCTCAGCCCTCTCTACTGTAAACATGGGCTTGGAAATTGAGGTGGACAGCCGCCTGCTGCTCAGTGGGGAGAAGAGGCTCAGGTGAACCAAAGCCCGGGTAATAACAGAGCGTCTGGCCATGGCAGTCTGCCTAGCTTCCGGCAGCCTGAGAGCGGGAGAGGGCGGGGGCAGGGAGGCACTCTCTCCCCAGCTCCACTGCCCAGGTGTAGCACCCCTAGCTCCCTCAAGGCAGCTCAGAGAGACGCTGCTCTCTGGGGAGCTGTCTGACTTTCCAGGGCAGCCTCCTTGCCCCAGCCCTCCCTGCTACCTTCCAGCTAAGAAGGAGTCTTTGAGGAGCTGGGAAAGGCAGCCTTCCTGGAGGGCCACACGTGTTCCTCCTGTCAGATGTTTAGAAGAACCACAGCACAGGGAGGGAGGGAGGGATGTGCTTAGAATGCACACAGAAGATGGACGATTCCACCGAACAGCCATTGCTGGGTCTTGCTGCAAGAGAAGTGTTACTGAGTCCAAGCTCGCTCTGCTCGCCACACGGCAGGCCAATATATTGGAGATGAGGTGTTGAGGCAGGGAATAGGACTTCATTCGGAAAGCCGGCAGATGGAGAAGATGGCGGACTAGTGCCTTAAAAGAACCATCTTATCCGGCTCTAGATGCCAGTTTCTTTGATAGAATCAGAGAGGGAAGTAAAGTAAAAAGGCAAAATAGAGAGGGAGAGGCGGTGAGGAAGTAAAGTAAAAAGGGCAATCAGTCTTGCAAAACATCTCCTGGAATGGCCAGCCTCGGTGAGGGCATGTGTTAATTTCAGCCATTTACAGGTGGGCAGGGGTCAGATTGTCTCCCTGTGAGCTGAACAAAGGCACTTTAGTTCAACATTCAGGCAGAGGGGCAGGGTTCCCTGCGTCAGGCCATTATGTATGATTATAATAACAAAAGCAACGAAAAGCAAAGGTTAAGGTCAAAGAAACAGATCCAACATGGATTCCGATTTAGCTCTTCCCCGTTATGGAAGCACATCGATCTTTGTTTCATGGAACAATGATGTATTTCCAGGTGGTCCCCTTTGGTGTGGGATTTACTCTGCCATCCGGAACCCAACTCAGCTCTCAGTCCCAAGAAGAACCATTGGGTTCCAATGGAACCAACCAAGGATAAATAAACAAGCGCAAAAGACTGATTCCCAAACTCAACCTCTGACTTATGAAGTATCAGTGACGGTTCTATCTGCAGCTGACATATGTTCCCTGCTTGATGTGGTTTGGGTTGGGGGGCTAACTCCTCCCAGCTCCCAACTCTAAAAAGTCTCATAATGGGCTCTGCCCTTGTGCCTAAAATCTTCACCATCAGAGGTGCTTCTTTGCATTAGGGAGATGCATTCTCAACAGGAGTGATATCATCCACTAGCGGAAAAAAAAAATTGGTTCTTAACGGGGGCGGGAACACTGGTCCAGGGAAAAGGTAAAGAACTTCCAAGCCCAGGGCCAGATTTGGTTCTTGGCCTGCTTATTTGCAGCTTGGCCTGCTGTTTCGCTGGTCATTGCTATAGGAAGCCAGAAGATAACGTTTTCCTAGGCAGACTGCCCTAGCTGAGTCATTGGAAGGAAGCAGTAGGTTGAAGGATGAAGAGCAGTTGAAGATTTGTGACTAATAACTTAATTGGAATTTCGAAGGCTGAAGCCTAAATCCTAAATTATTTTCAAAAAGCAGCTTATCTTGCTCACACTCACCTCAGAATTCTCAGAATTTATAGTGTCTCCTTCTGACTCGAATGAGATGAGGGTGTTCTAAATCAGAGAAGGGCCCTGAATGATCTTTGTTGTGGGTCGGTGACACCAGATGACAAAAGGGCTCCCCACCACTCCCCATCCATGGTTGAGGCATGGATCTCCTTACCAAATGTTCTTTACTCCTGATGCCTTAACTGATCCGTGGCTTCCTGAGCGGGCCTCTCTTGTGAAAGTGGGGTAGGTGTCCTCCTTGTTCCAAAGTGCTGCTTCCAGACCACTCCTCCTTCACCCTCAGGTCAAAACCTCTACTGCTTTGAAGCTCCTTCAAGCCAGCAATACCACATTTCCCCCTTGTGAACCATGGTCATCTGCTAAAGTCCCCGTCATTCAATGAATACGTAGGCACCTACCTCTCCATCTTCCTCTCCATCCCAAGTCCTGCCATCTCTCTGGACCTCCATTCAGCCCTTCAAAAATTCAGTCTGTGTTCGCCTTACAGCAAAGAAATCTTTTAAAAACCTAAATTGGGGCTTCCCTGGTGGCGCAGTGTTTAAGAATCTGCCTGCCAATGCAGGGGACACGGGTTCGATCCCTGGTCCAGGAAGATCCCACATGCCGCGGAGCAACTAAGCCCGTGCACCACAACTACTGAGCCTGCGCTCTAGAGCACGCGAGCCACAACTACTGAGCCTGTGTGCCACAACTACTGAAGTCCGTGTGCCTAGAGCCCGTGCTCCGCCGCAAGAGAAGCCACTGCAATGAGAAGCCTGCGCACCACAACAAAGAGTAGCCCCTGCTCCCCGCAACTAGAGAAAGCCCACGTGTGGCAATGAAGACCCAACGCAGCCAAAAATAAATAAATAAATAAATAAAAATAAATAAATAAATAATAAAATAAAAACTAAATTTGATCCTGTCCCCCATTTGCCTAAACCCTCCAGTGGCTTCCCATGGCTCTTAGGATAAAGTCCATATTTCTCACCATGCATGGATTACAAGGCCCTGTGTGATTGGCTCCCACCTACCTCTGCTCTCTCTTCTTGGGTTTTCTCACTCTGCTCTAGCCACATGTACTCACCAAGCTCATTCCCTAACGTTCCTTACATTTGCTTTGCCCTTTGCCTGGCAAGTTTTTCTCCCAAATTTTTGCATGGATAACTACTTCTCATCCATCCAGTTCACAGCTGAAATGTCACTTCAGAGAGGTATTCCATGGCCACCCAAGCTAAAAATAACCCCCTACCTCCACCTCACCCACTTGCTCTCTTCTACATTATCCTATTTTATTATTTTCATAGCACATACCATGTTCTTAAATGATCGTCTGTTTACTTGTTTTTGTCTGTCTCCCGCCAACTTGAAGGTGTTAAGAAAAAAGGCTTTTGTCTGCCTCAATTCACTGCTGAATCTTGAGCACTTAGAATAGTGTCCTGTACAGAGTAGGTGTTGTAGGCAGCCTCTAAAATGGCTCCCATGACCCTCACCTCCTATTATCCCCACCCTTGTGTAATCCCCTCTCCTTCCAGAAGCAGAGGTGACAGATGTCACTTCAGAGATGAGATTACAAAAGATTATGGCTTCTGTCTTGAATGCCCTCTCACTCTTTTGCTTACTGACTCTGAGGGAAGCCAGCTGCCATGTTGGGGGCTGCTCTATGGAAAGGCCCACATAGTAAGGAACTGATACCTCTGGTCAACAGCCAGAGAGGGCCCAAGGCCTGTCATCAGACATCTGAGTGAGCTTAGAGGGGAATTGGAAGTGGATTTTTCCCTAGTCAAGCCTTGAGATGTAGCCTTGGTCAACACCTTGATTGCAGCCTGGTGAGAGGCGCTGAGACAGAGACATCTAACTAAGCCACACTCAGATTCCTGATTCACAGACAATGTGAGATAACAAATGTTTGTGGTTTTAAGCCTCTAGATTTGGGAGTAATTTATTGCACAGAAATAACTAGCTAATACAGAAGATCTTTAATAAAGTAAATACCTATTGACTTAGTGAAGTCTTGGTGACTTCCACATGCATGTGACTTTCTCATCCTCAATGATCCTGCCTTTCATCCCACTTTAGCCACTTACTCTCTTGGCCACACCCGTGTCCTTTGTCATCACCCAGAATTGTTCCACCTCTGAAATCATAAGACATTCCACTCTATGACCACACCCTTCCATCCTTTCACCTCATTTACTCCCAGTACAGTGACTCCATACACAGACACCATGTTACAGATTGGTTTCCCCAGGAAGCAAACTCTCAGAGGGAGTTTACTGTGCAAGATGTTTATTAAGAAGTGCCCTTGGCAGGACAGGAATAAAGACGCAGACGTAGAGAATGGACTTGAGGACACAGGGAGGGGGAAGGGTAAGCTGGGACGAAGTGAGAGAGTGGCATGGACATATATACACTACCAAATGTAAAACAGATAGCTAATGGGAAGCAGCCGCATGGCACAGGGAGATCAGCTCGGTGCTTTGTGACCACCTAGAGGGGTGGGATAGGGAGGGTGGGAGGGAGACGCAAGAGGGAGGGGATATGGGGATATAGGTATATCTATAACTGATTCACTTTGTTATACAGCAGAAACTAACACACCATTGTAAAGCAATTATACTCCAATAAAGATGTTTAAAAAAAAAAAGAAGTGCCCTTGGGATTAATACCTGTAGAAAGGAGGAGAAAGAAGCAGAATTGGGCAGAATTGGGGATGTAATACAGGCCTAGTGACTGTATTGGTCAATCCCATAGGGAAGTTCTGAAACTACCATCGTCCTTAAGTGTTGTTCTGAGTTGGGCCAAGATGACCAGGCCTTTAATTCATGTCTTGGTCAGTCATTGAACGTAGGCCGCTGGGGAAGGGGTGTGACTTCTTTGTGTAAGGCAGCTATCTCTCTGCAGCTATGAAGTAATCCTTGAAGGCCCTGGCAGCACAGCTGAAGGCATTCCCAACAACTGAGGCAACAAGACCTTCGTTGAAAGGTGGTCTGGGTGGTACATCACAGTGTGTATCACACTTCAATCTACCAGCCTCCTTCCTGTCCTCATTTCTTTCCTTACTCGGCTTACATGCCATTGTTCATCACTCCAATTATACTCAAGTAAGTACTCTCAAATGCTCATTCCATTGTCTTTCTGTGTTACCTGCTCAGGCAAAACCTCCAGTCTTAAGTGAATTCAAGTAATCTTCCCCATTCCTGCACCTGAGCTGCTGAACACAGATAAAGAAAATCAAATAATTGTGAGATATCACCACACACCTGTTTGAATGGCTATTATCAAGAAGACAAGAGTTGGCTAGGATGTGGAGAAAAGGAAACCCTAGCGCACTATTGCGCTAGGGAAAGTAAATTGGTTCAGCCACTATGGAAAACAGTATGGAGGTTCCTCAAAAAATTAAAAATAGAACTACCATATGATCCAGCAATCCCACTTCTGGGTATATATCCAAAGAAAATGAAATCACTATCTCAGAGAGATATCTGCACCCCCATGTTCATTGCAGCATTATGCACAATAGTCAAGATATGGAAATAACCTAAGTGTTCATCGATGGATAAATGGATAAAGAAATTGTGGTGCATTTATATACAATGGAATATTATTGGGCCATAAAAAGAAGGAAATCCTGTCTTTTGTGACAACATGGATTGGCCTTGAGGGCATTATGCTAAGGGAAATAAGTCAAACAGAGATAGACAAACACTGTAGGATCTCATCTATATGTGGAATCTAAAAAAAAAACAAAGCTCAAATTCGTAGAAATGGAAAGTAGAATGGTGGATGCCAGGGATGAAGAAGTAGGGGGGGAAAAGGGGATATACTGGTCAAAGCGTACAAACACCCAGTTAGAAAATAAATAAGTTCTGGAGATCTAATACACAACATGGTGACTATAGTTAACTATAATGTATTATATACTTGAAAGTTGCCAAGAGAGTATAGGTGTGTTAGCTAACTTTATTGTGGTAATCATTTTGCAACATATATGTGTATCAAATCATCATGTTGTACACCTTAAACTTACACAATGTTTTTGGTTTTGCTTTTTTACATTCCACATAAAAGAGGTCATATGGTATTTCTCTTTCTTTGTCTGGCTTGTTTCACTTAACATAATGCCCTCAAGGTCCATCCATCTTGTCACAAATGTAAAGATTTCATTCTTTTTTTCTGGCCAAATTCTGTTATGTATGTGTATGTGTGTATATATATAATGAAAACATTATATATATATATATATATATAAAATATCTGTCAGTGGACATTTGGGTTGTTTTCATACACTGCCTATTGTAAATAATGTTGCAATGAACACAAGGGTGCATGTAACTTTTCAAGTTAGTAGTTTCATTCTCTTGGGATAAATACCCAGAAGTGGAATTACTGGATCATATGGTAGTTCTTTTTTTTTTTTTTTGGCCGCTTTATGTGCCCCCTGCAATGGAAGGGTGGAGTCTTAACCACTGGAGAGCCGGGGAAGTCCCACATATGGTAGTTCTATTTTATTTATTTATTTATTTATTTATTCTTGGCTGCGTTGGGTCTTCGTTGCTGCGTGCGGGCTTTCTCTAGTTGCGGCGAGCGTGGGCTACTCTTCGTTGCGGTGCGCGGGCTTCTCATTGCGGTGGCTTCTCTTGTTGCAGAGCACGGGCTCTAGGTGCGCGAGCCTCAGTAGTTGTGGCACGTGGCCTCAGTAGTTGTGGCTCGCGTGCTCTAGAGCGCAGGCCCAGTAGCTGTGGCGCACGGGCTTAGTTGCTCTGCGGCATGTGGGATCTTCCCGGACAAGGGCTTGAACCCGAGTCCGCTACTCTTCGTTGCGGTGCGCGGGCTTCTCATTGCGGTGGCTTCTCTTGTTGCAGAGCACGGGCTCTAGGTGCGCGAGCCTCAGTAGTTGTGGCACGTGGCCTCAGTAGTTGTGGCTCGCGTGCTCTAGAGCGCAGGCCCAGTAGCTGTGGCGCACGGGCTTAGTTGCTCTGCGGCATGTGGGATCTTCCCGGAAAAGGGCTTGAACCCGAGTCCCCTGCATTGGCAGGTGGATTCTTAACCACTGTGTCACCAGGGAAGTCCCTGGTAGTTCTATTTTTAATGTTTTGAGAAACGTCCATACTGTTTTCCATATAGGCTGCACCAATTTACATTCCAACCAACTGTGCACAAGAATACCCTTTTCTCCACATCCTTACCAACACTTGTTATTTCTTGTCTTTTTGCTAATAGCCATCCTAACAGGTGTGAGGTGATAGCTCCTTGTGGCTTTGATTTTCATTTCCCTGATGATTAATGATGTTGAGCACCTTTTCATGTACCTGTTGGCCATCTGTATGTCTTCTCTGGAAACATATCTGTTCAATTCCTCTGTCCATTTTTTAATCAGATTTTTTTTTGCTGTTGAGTTCTATGAGTTCTTTATATATTTTAGATATTAACCCCTTATCAGACATATGATTTTCAAATATTTTCTCCCATTCCATAGGTTGTCTTTTCATTTTGTGAAGTACACAAAGTTATATATCAATTATATCTCAATAAAGCTGGGGAAAAAAGAAGTTTGGGAAATGTTAAAAGAAAAAAAAGGGACATCATCCAATTGCAATGTATAGATCTTGTTTTTCCTGATTCAAAATACTTAAAAAGGGAATTTCCTGTCTGTCCAGTGGTTAGGGCTCCACGATTCCACTGCAGGGAGCATGGGTTCGATCTCTGGTCAGGGAGCTAAGATCCCACATGCCATTCAGTGTGGCCAAAAATAAATAAATAAATAAAGTTTGCTTAAAAAAACTATTTAAAAAACACACAAATTAATAATATGTACACTGGATATTTAATGATATTAAGGAATTTCTGTTAATGTTTCTAGTGAGATGATGATATAGTTATTTTTTAAGGAGTTTTTATCTTACAGAGATACACAGTGAAATAATTATAGTTGATATAATTATATATATATATATAATGATATAATGACTGGGATTTGCTTCAAAATGATAGCAAGGGAATGGAACATTAAGGGAAACAAGATTGGCCTTGAGTTGATAATGTCTTAATCTGGATGATGGATAAATTGGGTTCATTGTACTATTCTTTCAACTTCTGTAACTGTTTGAAATATTCCATAGATAAAGTGACAAAAGTTGGAGGAGGAGGCATTCCATGGCTCAGAATGTGAGCTCTGGAGTCACACGGCCTGACTTCATATACTTTCTCTGCCTTTAACACTTATGTGCCTTGAGGCAAGTGAATAGTCAAGATAGAAGGGACCTTGGATGATGGAGGCTCCACCATCTTGTAATATTACCATATCAACATATGGCCTCTGAAGATGCTGCAGAAGGGGAAGAAAAGACATGAGGGATTTATGAGATGTTTTTAAGAGCCAGGCCTAGAAACGGCTTACATCATTTCTGTGCATATTATGTTGGTCAGAAGCCAGTCACATGGTCTTAGCCTAATTAGAAGGGAAAATGGGAAATGTATGTCCAGGAAAAGGAAGATGAAACTGATTAGATGAAACATGCTTTGTGCCACGAAAAGTTCCTTAACTTCCTGTGCTTTAGTTTGCTCCTCTGTAGAATGGGGATGATAATGATAACATGTATCTCACAGGCTTACTCTAAGTATTAAATGAGTTAATATATGTAAATCTCTCAGACCAAGGCCTAACCTAGAGTAAGTTCTTAATTTTATGTATATATGTATTTATCTAAAAATGGGCCTTGACACATCGGGAAGATTATTATCAGCCAAAGACAGGGATTGGTGAAGCAGTCTATTTCACAAACATAGGGGACAACATTAGCAAAAAAGCAAAAGGAAAGCATGGGGTGTGTTCAGAAAATAATGAGTATGTGGTGTGCAGAGGAGGATGGGGGACATATCTGGAATGGCTGGTTGGGGATTGATCATGGAGGGCCTCAAATACCTAAATTTACCAGGCAATAGACCACCAGTGAGAAAATGGTGGCAGTCAGATGACAAAATATAGAATCATAGAGAATTATAACACTGGGAAGATTACTAGGTAGCATATAGTCCAATCTTCTCATTTTACAGAGAATATAATTAAGACAAAGAGAGAATTAAATGACTCATCCAATGTGACACAACTTGCTGATGGCATGGCTGAAATGAGTTCAGCCTCCTTAACTCCCCAGCCTCTGGTTTTCCACCATACTTTGCTCCTCTTAACAATTGTAAGAGACTTTAGGAAGATGAATTTGTCAGGTTCTAATCTCAAGTGGCTATGGGCAAATTACTTCATCCCTGGATCACAGTTTCCTTTTCTGTAAAATGTAGGTTGTGCCACACAATCTATAAGGTGCCACTTTTAGCTCTAAAATTAGATTTAAATTAGAGTTGAGAAAGTTTGGAACCAGTTCTTTTGATAGTCTAAGACAGAGATTGATACTTGTCCCCTAGTATCAGTTCTCCTTCCTTCATATAGAGCACACAATTTTAAACTGGGAATATGGCTGCCAGAATAAATTTTATATATCCAGCCTCCTTTGGAGCTATAAGTGGCTATGTGACTAAGCTCTGGCCAGTGGGCTATAATCTATGTTTTGGTGGTGAATACAACTTTCAGGAAGTATCCTTCAGAGGGGAATACTTCTGTCTTTCCTTCTTCCTCCTGGAAGGAATGCAGACATGACAGATGGAGCTGGAGCAGCCATATTGAATCATGATACGTCATTGGCCCTTGTATGGAAGCGGTGTGTTGAGAAATGCAGAACTATATGGTGAAAGAACTCTGGATGCCAATGATCGTGGAGCCTTGACTAACTCTGGACTTCCTATGTTTACATTCACAAGAAATAAATACCTACCTTGTTTAACCCACTGTCATTTTGGGCGTTCTGTTACTTGCAGCTGAACCTATATTATAACTGATACAGGAGATAACTGATGCACCAGATTAGACTGAGAATCTGAACTATCAATAGGCTGGCAGCAGTGACTCTAGAAAAGCACAAGTGAGTTGAAGTTTATTGCAAGGTTTTGAGCCTGAATGACTAATATCAGAAATAAGGAAGTGGGAGGAAGAGATGGTTTGAGAGGAAAGATCAAGAGATCACATGAACATTGCCCAGATGACACCAAATGCAGGCTCCCAGAGACGCTTGAATGGGGAGGAACTCAGCCTTCTCCTGAAGACTCCCCCAGTTACTTCTGTAAGTCTCCCTGAGCATTTTACTTTATTCTTAGAAACTTGTCCTCTCATGTCCTTTCACTCTAGCTTCCTTATCAAAGCCCCTTATTATTGCTTCTGGCCCCGTGAGAACACTCTGGACCATGCACAGCTGTCCTCTGCTGATGGCCATGCTGAATGGCACTGTTGTCTGTAGCAGAGAGGTAGGAGGCGGGGGGTGGAGGTTAGTCTTTCCTCAACTTTGTGACTCACTTTGTCACCTGCCAGGAAGAGCACACTTTACGCTGAGAATCACACAAAGTACACAGCTTTTCCAGCACCTCGTTCTAATTGGACTCAAAACCACTCTCTTTGGAACCACTAGGGCACAGACCCAGTAACTTCAGTGAACAGACTCTAAGATGGCCCTTAATAATCCTTATCTCCTGGTATATCCTTTCATAATCCCCTCCCCTTGGGTGTAGGCTGGCTTAGAAAGTTGCTTCTAACCCATAGAATATGAAAAAGGTGATGGGAATTCACTTCTGTGATTATGTTACATAAGATTTTAACTGTCTTGCTGGCTGATTCTTTCTAGTATCTTCTTGGTTTGCATGCTTCCATGAAGCAAGCAACATGTTGGAGAGACCCAGATGACAAAGAATTGAGGGAGGCATCTAGTCAGCAGTGAGAAGGGAACTGAGGCTCTCAATCCAACAACCCACGAAGAACAGAACCACACCAACAACCACATGAACTTGGAACAAGACCCTTACCCAGTCGAAAGTTCCAATGAGACCCCAGCCCTGGCTGACACTTTGATTGCAGCCTTGTGAAAGACCCTGAAACAAAGGACCCAGTTAAGCTATATCCAAATTCCCAATTCACAGAAACTGCAAGATAATAAATGTGTGTTGCTTTTAGCCACTAAGTTTATGGTAATCTTTTATGCAGTGATAGATAACTCAAAGAGTAATATTTCCTCCATTCTCGTCATCTCTCCTTAGGCTCCTGCCTCCTCCACCCCAAAAATCTCTACCATGTGTATCAACTTATGCAAATATATGTCTTCAGGGATCACCAGCCCACTGGTTCTGCAACCACAGAGTTTCGACATTTTATTTTGGGCTATGATCTGGAAAATAAATAACCTAATATAAGGGTTTATCATTCCCTTACTTGTACAGCACAGCTTAATTTAACTCTAGATTCACCTTCTGGCTTCTCATATTTTTTCATCTTGATGTGTTCAGTTTCTCCTAAAGTTGTCCTGGGTTCTGAGGCTCCACAGAAGGTCAATTATGAAGTCTCTAGATGCTTACAGATGCCTCTCTCAGAGCCTCAACTGGTCTTTTCAGTCGGCTTCAGTTCATAGAGCTAGTTAGTGTTTAGTTTTGATTTTCCAGCCTCCAGGAAAGAGGATTCCACTCTTGGTCTTTCAGACTATCAACGTCTCCATTCTTCTTCTGGGCTAAGTTTTCCCATTCTGAAGGTATTTATAAAAACTTCTATGCTCTGCCCAAGTCTGTCTCCATTTCTGATTCATCCTTTATTTTCATGTGCTTTAGTAACCTATAACTTTCTCAACTGGTCACCCTCAGTTGAAGGCACATGTACTTTTCCACAAAATTCTTTTTAATTTAACTTTTTTCATAAAACTCTATATTTTGGAAATATATTTATTTTGATATGTTAACATTTTTTCTATCTCTTCCTAATAGCTATGCCATTTCCTTTAATCTATCTGCACAGTGCAAGAAAAAAAAGAAAAACAGTTATTTGTGCTGTATGCCTCTTGTTTTCATTTGTAGGTGACACTGAATATCCTGTTATTCATTGTCATTCCGTATTTGTAATCCATGTTTACCACCTGTATGTAAACTCTATGGAAACATCTTTCTCAGGAATTTTTTCTAGTCTAAATTCAATTAATTCAACAGCAAACATCGTACAGAAAACATGGGCAATGCATCTACCATGAGTTGGATGCTGGGGATACAAAGATGACTAAGACATGAATTTTACCCTCAAGGAGCTCACAAACAAGAGCTCTCACTTCTCTGTATGAGGGACAGATAATAAACCAATATTTGTAATACCACGTGTTAAGTGCTATATTCAAAGTGTATAAAGGGCTACGGGAGCACACCGGTGGAAGTGAATAGTCTCCCTAGGTGGGAGGGAGAAATTTTATCTAGAAGGTAGCTTCTGAGATGAACCTTGAAGCCTGAGTAGCATTTTCACATGTGGAGAGGGACAATAGTGCATTCTAGGCAGAGAGAACATAATATTATGCATGTTCAGGAAGATGTTTATTGAAAACCACTTTTAAATAGAGCATTAAAAGATTTAAAAATCAATTTCAAGTGGTTTCATTATGCCCTCTCCAAATGTTTCAGAGCTACTTCAAATGATGAAAAAAATATCTTAGGATTTGAAGTAGGTGGTGAGTATATTTTTCAACACCCAGATTAGGACACATGATCTGAAAAATACAACTGTAATTTTGGGAATAATAGAACCAAATGTTTGAATGTGGATCTGTCTGGGAAAATCAGGTCAGAACACATGTTCTCTTAGATACTAGTATATAGAAATGCCAGGTAGAGAAATTCATGATTACAACCTTTGACAATCAGGGAACTAAATCAGAATGTCTGAAGACTGCTTCATGAAATTTGCTGGCTCTTTGGAACCAGTCACATTAGAGGCTCTACCATGGGAATCCACCCATTCTGATAGTCTTTTATCTTTGGGCTGCAAGTAACAGACACTCCAGGTAGCTCAGGGGAGTACAAAGTATTGAGTGGAATGCTTTGTGGGATTCTGGGGTATCTCACAGGACCAAAGATAGAGTGAAATAATCAAGGCCCAGGAACAGCAGAAACCAAGATATGCCAGTAGCATGCCCTTGAGGAGCAAGGATCACAAATTCGTGGGGTCAAGTAGGGTTGAAGTGAGCTATAGTGATCTGGAGCAGTTGTTACTTCCTTCTAGCCAGTTGTTGCCATGTAAAAATTTGGCACAGTGCCACCAGATCCAGTAAAGTCAGAATTGGGGATTGTTATTTGACATTCCCTGTTTTAAAATATTCACTAGTAATCCACATTAAAACGAAAGACATCGTAAGGGCCAAAAAAACCCATGTTTTCAGTGTCTGCTCCAAAAGTGCTGCCATTAAAGTGACTCACCTCCAACATCTTGTCCTCTCTGACTTGCTCCATTCACAGTTCATGTTTCCTGGAGAGAGAATTCCATTGACCCAATCTGTGCCAAGGATCTATCTCAGACTTATTCAGCTATGACAGGAGGGCAGAGTCACTTAGCATAGACAGGCTACTGGGGGTGTGTGTGGGGAGTTCCACCTTTACGTATAAAAAGGATCATCCTCAGGGCAAAATAATCATAACTAACACATATTCAGTGCTTACCACGTGCCAAAAAGTGATCTAAGTATTTAACGCACATTATTTCATTTAAGCCGCACAAGCGAATGAGGGGACACTCTCATTCCCTTATTACAGATGAGGAAACTGAGGCTCAGAGAGGTTATAAGGGATTTGCCCGAAGTCACACAGCTAGGGGTGGGAAAGCCGGACAGTCTGCTTCCTGATCCTGTGCTCTTAACTACTTCACCAAGATTTCTCCTTAACAGAAGGGGGGATTCTGAATCAGGAGGCCACTCCACTTGCTTGATTGGTGAGAAGTTTCAGGAAGTACGTGCATGACAGAGTTAGAAATGAAAGGACCACAGGTCTGCCAGATTCTGACATCCAGGAAAGTGATTCTCAGGCTGGAAAAGTGGCTTGTCCAAGGTTACACAGCTCATAGCAGGATAGGGGTCCTCCAAATCCTCTGCCTTTCCACAACAGCCTCTCATTCTCAGCCAATCAGCCACAATTTTCATGCCCCCTAACACCTCATTTATATTTGTGGGGTCCCCTAAAAGCACCCTTCCATTTTTTTCATTCAGCTCAGCCTCTTAGCTGCAATTCTGTATATCCACCCTTTTATCCCAGATCAGCCTGTTTATTTATGAAAATCAAGGGAAACCCTAGAACGCCTTCCAGGGCAGGAAGCACATTATTTCCCATCTGCATTACTTTTTCCGCTTGTCAGAGCTTACCAGTCACAGAGAAGAATCAGCAACTTTCCGACACTGGCCAGGAGAAGTCCAAAACTGTAAATAAGTACTCAGGGGTTAAACTCTAGAGGCCAGTGTCCACTGCCGTCTTTGCCACACTGTCAGGCTAACCTTGGGTTGAAAGCACATGCTTCTCACAGATCTCAGAAATGAAAAGAGTGAGTTCAGGGAAAATGCTGGTGCTTGGGCCAGCCTTGTCAACTGGGCTGGAACTTCAAAACATGTGGCAAATCTCAGGCCTGGTAGTCCATCCTGCGTGCTTTGCGGAGCTGCCCTTGGGCATCAGGTCCTCTGAGAGACGACTGTAGCGAGGAAAGGGCCTGAGGGTGGGTCCAATGGTGGAAAGCAGAGTAGGAGAAAGGCAGAATTGAAGTTAGGCAACCTTTTTAAAAATTTTTTGGCCATGCTGCGCAGCATGTGGGATCCTAGTTCCCCAACCAGGGACAGAACCCGCGACCCCTGCATTGGAAGCACGGAGTCTTAACCACTGGACCACCAGAGAAGTCCTGGAGTATGCCTACATTCTTATGTTACCCTCTTTGTTAAAGCCTCCAGAACGAATCAGTTATACTCATTCCCACCGATAGATGCTGACCTTCCCAGGGGGATTGGTGTTGTCATCAACTAACCTCACCTGGCACTATTGTACCCCTAGACAGGTGGTGCGTGAATGGACTTTAGAAAATCCAAGAATCTTCTGAAATTGTATGTAAAACATTGTGGGTATGTTCATTTTTCTAAGGAAAGCAGTCATACATCTGATCAGATACTTAATGGGTCCCTGATATGTTTTAAAAAAATGTATAAACCACTTGGCCTGGAAGCTTTAAGGTGAAGGAATGCACTACGATTCATGTCATTTCAGGAGCTATGAGCTAGGGTTGGGGGTCAGGGATTTCTCCCAAAGTCCTTAAAAGCCTCATGGAACGCATGAATAAAGTCACAGAGAGTTGGCCTGGGAGAGGTAGGCCATCTTGAAATGGACCAATAGAAACTGGAGGGTAAGGCAGTCACAGAGGCAGCAGACATGTTGCGAGATGTGAGGGGGGTTGGAATCAAATCAAAGCCAGACATTTTGAAATAACTCGAGCAGAGGAGCCAATCTGAAAGTGCTCTGCAGAACTCAGCTGAATGAGAGAGATGGGATCTGAATGGCTGGGAGCAGAAGCTGTCTTGAAGAAGACTTGTGTTTAACTGTGATATTTAATATTCGTTTGCAAGGCAAAACAGTAGCAATCAATGTGAAAGCAAGGGAGCAGCTGCTGCTTCCCAAATACTGTCAACAAGACAGAAAATGTGTGAGGTGTTGTGAATAATGGCTGTAATTAAAGCAGTGCAGCAATTCTGGTAGGCTAAGCAGGGCTCCCAGGGTTACGATGATCAAGTTCAGTCTCCAAAGCACTGCCTCTGGGTGTGTGTCTCCATGTGTGCAAGTGTAAGTGAGTGTACACATAGGCACACATATACTTATGTACAGAAGTGTGGAGAGTTGAAAGAAAAGAAAGACAGAATCTGGAGAAAGTATCATGGGGAGGAAGATGAGATAGATAAGACTTGACTTTATGGTAGGGAATGATAAGAGAAGAGGAAAAGGGAGAAGATGGAGAAGAGAGAAAGAGAGAGGAAGAGTTGGCTTTTTGCTCTGTGGGTCAAGGGTCAGCAATCGACCTTACCTGACCACCTATGTAAAGTAGGTACACACACACACACACACACAGGTAGTCATTTTCACTACATACTATTTCTTGCAATAATTTCCCTCTCTTTCTCTTATTTTTCTTACTTATTTATTGCTTTCTTCATTGATTTGTACGTTCCGTGAGGGCAATGACCACATCTGTCCCACTTACAACTCAGTAGTAGTCAGTTTAGGCTAAGTCATGCTGCAGTAACAAATGACTGCCCAAGACAAAGATGTATTTCTTGCTCATATTTTTACATGTTGGCCATGGATTGATAATGGTTGTGCTCCATGCATCTTCACCCTGGGACCCAGGTTCACAGAGTAGCCCTTATCTGGGATATTGGTGTTCGCATAGCAGAGAGAAGACAGACCATAGTGTTATCATGCTAGGGCTCTGAAAGCTTCTGCTTGGAAGTGGCATAGTCACTTCCACTCACATTTCATTAGCCAAAGCAAGTCTCATGGCTACTCCTGAGTTGAACTGGATGGGGAGGTATAATATACCCTCAGGTATGAGTGACAAATTTAGACAGTAATACAATCCGCTGAATCACTGCATTCTCAGCACCTAGCACCTTGGAGCAAAGTAGATTGTCCTATCAATGGTGCTCTATGGTCCTTGACTATTGGGAGGTTTTGTTCTAATTTGTGATGTGAGATTGTCCATAAGAACTTCCTCCTGGTTTGCATTATTTCATATAGAAAAGTGATATTTTCTCAAGCTTATGTAATATGTAAACAAAAGCATCTTTAGAAAAAAATTGCTCTTTTCATTGCTTTGCAGCACACAAGCCAAGTGAAAACCATGTGCTTTTTATGCAAAGGCAGCATCAAGAAAAGCCCCCTAGCTCCCTTTTAAACAGATTGCATTCTTTAAACTCCTTCGATGCAAAAATCTCAAAACCACCACTAGGTATGGTAATGGAGTGAAGGGCCAGTGGCGGGGGTGTGGGAGGCTTTGGAGCTTGCCAAACAATTCAGGGAGATGGAGGTATTGTTATTCTTTCAAAGTATAAAACTTAGGACAGTCTGTGGGGAAACGTTGAACCATGAGTTATCTAATAGGCCTGCCAAGCTCATTATGTCCAAAGCTGAATTTCTGATATCCCCCTCCCCCCAAACCTGCTCCACCTTAAGCCTTTTCCATTTTATTAAATGATAATTCTGTCTTTCCAGTTGCTCAAGCCAAATTGTGTGGAGTTGTCCTCGAATGTTCTTTCTGTCGCTGCTTCTCTTTCATACCCCACATCTAATTCATCAGCAAATACTGTCAGTTCTGTCTTCAAAATATATCCAGAATCTGATCATTTTCTATCATCTTCACTGCTATCACCTTGGTCTTAAGCGTCGTCATCTCTTAGCTGGATGATTGCACGACCTCCTCTATCAGTCAGCTATTGCTCTGATGATACTGCCAAACAACCCCCAAATGTTAATCGCTTACAACATTTATTTTGCTTGCTCAGTGGTCTGTGGGTTGGCTGGAATGGCTCTGCTTCAGGCTGAGAGTCAAGTTCACATCCTCTCCATGAATCTCTTTATTCTCGGACCAGCAGCCAGCTGGGGCATGTTCTCCTCACAGCAGATGGCAGGTGTACAAGAGGCCAAGCTAAATCAGGCAAGCACATTTAAAATCTCTTCTAGCATCATGTCCACTGACGTTCCACTGGACATAGCAAGTCATGTGGCCATGTTCAGCGGTAATGTGGTGGTGAAATATAGTCTACTTGTTCTAGGAGGAAGTACTGCAAAGTCACATGACGAAGGGATGCATAAAGATTCTGTAACAGGAAGGGAGTGGAAAATTAAGAACACTAATCCAATCTGCCATGCCTCCTAACTGTTCTCTTTGCTTCTTTTTCTTCCTGGAGTCTATTCTCAAGGTAATTCCCTCCCTCACCTCTTTCTGGTCTTTGGTCAGATGTCACTTTCTCAGAGAGGCCTTTCAAATTGTCACCGCCCCCCCCCAACCATCCCAGCATCTCTACCTTCCTTTCCTGTTTCATTTTTCTCTAATAACACTCAACAGCTAACTTGCTGTGTATTTTGCCTATTCGTTTACTGTCTGTTTCATTTCAATGGAACGTAGGCTCCCCGAGGGCACGTATTTTGGTCTGATGTGTTCACTGCTGTATCTTGAGTGCCTAGAGCAGTGCCTGTCACATATTAACCCTCAATAAATGTTGAATGAATGAATGAGCTATCAGTAGCTAGGCTAAGAGTGGGAAGAGGCTGGGTATGGCAGTGGAGTGACACTTTATGCCAAAGGCCCTGCCTATTTTGAGGAGGGGAAAGGAGGTAACAAAAGCACCTCTGGGGGAAGGGAGACAATAAAGTATCACTTTATTCCTGGCCATTTGGGGTCTATAGGCCAGGCGGTGAGGTGACATGATAACGCACAAATAGCTTCCATACCGTTCTGCTACCTCCTTCATGTCTGCCCCCTACTCACATCAAAGAAGCAGAACCAGGATTACAAATTCATGTTTCCTGAGTTCCTTTGGTCCGTTATTTTCCCTTGGCACCGCACAGCCAGGAATCTTCAGTGGCTGAAGTTTCACTTAAAGCGATGAGGTCTGCCAGGCTGGCTGGTTTTTCCCGTGTGAGTCCCAGGGATAGAACCTTATTTGAGAAGACCCCTGGTTTCTGTCTCAGAAGAAACAAGCGATTTCGTGCGAGTAGGGCCCAGGCTCAACCCTAGAATCATGGTCCTCTAAGTCACTGGGCTCTGGGAGAGCTGGCTGAACTACTGGAAAAGGCACTAAAACACTTGATAGAATCCAGGCCTGGGAATGAATTCCAACACTCACGAAGCATCCTGAAGTGGGGTCAATGGTTGCAGAGTATTGGTCAAAATATCTGCAATTTTTGGCTTTTTTAATCAAATTTTTTAGTGTGTATATATACAAACATATGAGGTAATGAATTAACACGTATATACAAAACATAATATAAATAGTGTGTATATAAATAGTATGGTAGTCTCCAAAGATGGCCACTATTATTATTTCTTTCCATGTACCAGCATGCTACTCCAGTCATCAGAGTGGAGTCTCTTTTTTTCTCCTCTTGGAGACGGTTCGGTCTCATGTCTTATTTGACTAGTAGAATGTGGTAGAAGTAATACTGTGCCCAGTTCCTGGTTTAGCTTTTTCAGAGGCCTAAAAGCATCTGCATTTTCTCAGGGGCAGCCAGCTACCATGTAAGAAGTCTGACTAGTCTAAGACCACCATGCTGTGAGGATGCCCAAGCTAGCCACATGGAAAGGCCATGTAGAGGAGCACCCAGTGTCCCAGTAGACAGTGAGAACTGAGGCCCCAGGTACAGGAGCCCAGTCAAGACATCCTGACTGGGATTCCTGACCCACAGAATCACAAGCAAGGAAAATGATGGTTGTTTTAAGCCATTAAGTTTGAGAGTGGTTCTGTAACAGTGGAAAACAGAAACAACAGAATGTGTGGCAGTGAGAGATACAGTGTGGTGTCAGGCCCATGGAGCCTGGATAAAGGCTGCCCAGGTACCAGCTGCATGACCTTAAGCATGTCACTGAACGTCTCTGTATTTCAGTTTCCTTTCCTCCAAAACACGGTCAATAATACGTCAAATCAGAAATGTGATGATTGAGGCCATGCATGTAAAACCCTTTGAACTGCGCCTGGCACATGATAAGTTCTCTGTAAGTGTTAGCTATCTTTGTCATGATGATGATGATGATGTACAATTTGCATTATGGGTCAATCTCTTTCATGCATATTTAACTCCCTTTTGTCCCTGGGACCGCTGAGAAACAGAAAGAAGCCACGTGGGACAACGAAAAGTACCGCCTCTCTAGCTACCAACATAAGGCTTTTGCACGTGGTGTGCAGGTGCAATTTGGGAATTTAATTGAAGGCCCCAAATCATTTCTGGCTGACACAGGAAAGAATCAAAGGATTGTGTGTGCCCCTTTTCCCCATCGAATTTTCCTCTGTATTTCCATTTGCGTAGGCAAATGTTCAACTTTGCATTCCTTAAGCACACAGCCCCAGGCTGTCATGGGAGTGGGGGTGGGGAGGACAGCTCAGAAACCAGCTGGAAGGCAGGGGAAACCAACTTAGAGAAAGGCATCATCCTCAGATAATCCGCGAAGTGGATAGATCACGGGCGGAATCAAGGGCTGACTTGAGCAAATTACCACTTCCCAAGCACTCCCAGCGGCCTGAAAAGTTCATGCATCCTCTCCAAGTACCTACCTCTGCTGGAGAGGAGTAGTGTGGGCCCTAGGAGGATTGGCTTCAATATAAAATAGACAATAAGTTATTTCCACCCTTCTTGTCACGATACATGGAAATGTAAGCTGCTAAGGCTGAGGGGAGGTGGGTGTTAAGCGTTCATCTGACTAAGCTGTCAATCAGCATGATGCAGCCTGGGCCCAGGTAGTAGGAGGCAAGTTGGAGGAAAGAGCTGGGGCCCTGAACAACACTTGCAAGTGGAGGTTGGGAGGCTCCCCAAGAGGCACAGGGGACATGGCCGGAGCTGGAGGTCAGTAAGAGGCGGAGAGGTGGAGTAAAATGTTAAGGTAGGCAAAGTCCTTCCCCCGACTCTTCCATCCCCTCTACCGCCTGCATCCGTTCCCCTCATTTCCCCCACCGCTTCCTCACTTCCCATGCAGATTGCACAGACCTATGGTTGATGCTTCTGAAACACCAAAATAATCAACCCCCCAACTTGGGCCAGCCCCCTCCCCATGTATTCAAAACTGCCATTTCCCTGAATTGCTGAGCCCCTTCTAATCGAAGCCCCCGAGAGAACGGCCAGGTCAGAGACGCATGAAAGTGTTAGCTGCCCGTGAGTGAGGCCTGTGAGGGGGGAGAGGCGATGGAAGCAGGAGAGTCCTGGCACCCAGCTGCTGCCGGGAGTGGCAGGGCGGGGAGTGGTGGACGGGATAGTTTGGGCAGCTGCCTGGCTACTGGATCCCACCCGACTTTCCACAGACTGCCCAGGGCTTCAGGGAGCCGGGGAGGGGTTGTTGCTAGTACACGCCAGGCTTGCAGGGTGGGAAAGGGGGAAGGGGCAGCGCAGAGTGTGCCGGAACGGGGAAAAAAAACCAACAGAAAGCCCTCTCCCTAGGGGAGCTGCCAATTGCTGTGTCGCTTGACTCTGCTTTCCAACAGGGGCACTGTCTGCCGGGCAGATGATGTTGCAAGGATCAAAAATAGCCTCTGGTAACTGCAAGAGGATCTGTTTATAGAGCTCCAGCCTTCACACCACCTGTGAGTTACAGCCGACCAAGCCCTCTTTTCTAAAGAACGAGTTCGTTCTTTCTCTGAAGGGCCCACTGGCCACGATAGGCGGATGCTTTTCTGCACTCCCCATCCCTCCTTCACCCGCAGGGTCACCAGCGCCTGCCTGCCCTGGGTGCGCCCTCAGGCTCTGCTGAGCACTTCTTCTTGGCCTCCTCTCAGCAAAGTGTACTTATTCTGTGTCCCATTCTCTCCCTTGCGCTCTCGCTTTTCCTGGAGACTAGCTGCGTAACTTGCACAATGTTAGCAATCCTGAACTCCTTCCGAAGCCCTTCTGCAGCAGACCCGCTCCCCTTCGTGTTCCTGGAAACCGGTAGAACGGATTGCCCCTCCCAAGTTAACACGCTTTCATTTTGAAAGGGGAAGCCTACTTTCTTTAACCTAAGAAGTGACTGACAGTGTGAATTTCAGACAGGCAGGCCCCAGGAAAGCTGTTTTTGAGGCATAGGGGCTTTCTGTTGGCAATCTGTCTCACCGATCGGTGCTGGCAGCTACAAACCCTGCCTATGTCGAAGACCAGCCTTGTGCCCTTAGGGTAGGGGTCAGAGACACAGGCCTAGTGACTACAGGAGCCAGCCTGGTAGGCAACTGAAATAAATCTAGTGGGTGTGGTACACTAGTCTTTGTGGCGAACTAGAGAGCACATTCCCATCTGAATTATGAAAATAGCAGTGCAAAGGGAGATAACAAACTGCAAATGACAGCCTGCCTCCGTGCCTGGCGGAGAAGAGGAAGTGGTGGGTTGGAGGTGAATTCGAGAGGGGGCGCATGCTCTGTTCACACAGGGCAGCCACTCCTCGGCTCCAGCCCCACGTGGCTGCAGGTCAGACTGCACGCCTAGAGTTGGCAGAGCTTCTGCATTTTCAAGAGAAACTGAAACAGCTGATGTTTTGAAATGCAAAATATCCTTGTTTTTTTAAAATATTTTCCAATTGCCAAGAAATAATCCTGAAATATTGAGCATGCCAAACAAAACACTTCTTTGGGTTGCATGCAGTCTGCGGGCCTCCTCTCGTGGAGGCCATCCCGGTATACGACCCCGGGCACTGAATCAGAACAGAATATTTAAGCTTGGGTGACCTTTGGCCTGGCGCTGATTATATGTTCAGGAATAAGAAGGAGAGAGAGAGAGGGAGAGAGAAACCAACCTAGAGATAACTTCTTTATCTTTTTTGTTTGTTTGTTTTTGTTTGTTTTTAACATCTTTATTGGAGTATAACTGCTTTACAATGGGGTGTTAGTTTCTGCTTTACAACAAAGTGAATCAGTTTTACCTATACATAGGTTCCCATATCTCCTCCCTCTTGCGGTCTCCCTCCCTCCCACCCTCTAGGTGGTCACAAAGCACAGAGCTGACCTCCCTGTGCTATGCGGCCGCTTCCCACTAGCTATCTATTTTGCCTTTGGTAGTGTCTATACGTCCATGCCACTCTCTCACTTCGTCACAGCTTACCCTTCCCCCTCCCCATATCCTCAAGTCCATTCTCTAGTAGGTCTGTGTCTTTATTCCCTGTGCTTTATCTTTCAAAAAAAATCTCACAAAAGGTGTTTGGGTAAAGCTCCCGAGTGGAAGAATCCTGAAATTTAGCTAGTAACTGGAATTCAGTCACTATTCAATGATCCACTGGAGAGTTGCCTGCTCTAGGGATTAGTCATGGCAATTGTGAAGCCTGTGCCCGTTTCCTGAGACACTCAGTGACATCCCTGGGTGCTGCCTGCCAATCCCCCCACGCTGGAGCGGTCACGACAGAATACTGACCCTTGCCCACAACAGTTAGGAAAGCAAATCTGCAGTAAAGATAATCTCAGAATCTATCCCCCCAATTCCATGCTCCTGTGAATCTCTGGCAAAAGAGATAAAGCAGGACTCCACTGCAGGCTTTAACTTCATCTAATTAGTAGAAGTTGGAAAGAGGAATTTGCC
>NC_041234.1:84721259-84723337 GCF_002837175.3 Physeter macrocephalus | reverse complement strand
TGACGAAAACCCCGTGTGCTGCAACTAAGACCCGATGCAGCCAAAAAAAAAAAAAAAAAAAAAAGAAAAGAAAAAGAGACTAATGGTATTCTTCCATAGTTTGGGAGCCCTCTAGGCGAAGAGAATCCACAAGCTCGTGGACTGATCCATTTATGCATTCATCCAATGCTTATTGATTGAATGTCCGGTGGTGCCTGGCATTGTAGATGTTGAGGATAAGATAATAGCTAATGCTTATCTGTGGGCTCACCCAGGGCCAGGCACTGTTCTAAGCATTTTGCACTAAGCATTTTGCATTAACTCATTTCCTCATCATAACAACTCCAGGAGGTAAGTATTATCTCCATTTTACAGGTAAGGAAATTGAGGCACAGGTATGGGGGTAACCAAAGCATGCTACCTGTTCCCCAAAAGCTGTCACTCTGATGAAGAATATAGATATCTAAATAATTATAATGTAATTTGATCAAAGGAAGGACAAGATGCTATGGGAACATAGAAGGGCCCTATTTCAGCCTTGAGAAGTTGGGGGTGGTAGCCAGGAAAGATTTCTCAGAGGAAGCCATTGTTTTGCAAAGAGGGATATTAAAATAAGCAGTTTCCTATCAAATTCGTCATAGGAGTGTTGTGGAGAATTCCATCCAATACATCTTACAGTATCTTCTTTTTTGAGTATCCTCAGAGGATGTTTCTCTCAAATCTCAGAAAAAAACTGAGCTTCTTTTAAAAATGAAGGGGGCAGGTATTTTTTTTTTGACTTACGGAAACTATGAATCCTGTAACTAATCAGGTTTCTATCCTTGCCTTGGCTGCTAGCAAGCTTAGAAATAGATTTGTGGCCCACCTCTCCAGAAACAGAAGACTCTTTTAGCAAGCATTTTTTCTAGATGAATCTTGCCTCTCTGGGTTTTTGTTTTGGCTTTAATATTTATTTATTTATTTTTGGCTGCGTTGGGTCTTCGTTGCTGCGCACGGGCTTTCTCTAGTTGCGGCGAGCGGGGGCTACTCTTCATTGCGGTGCACGGGCTTCTTATTGCGGTGGCTTCTCTTGTTGCGGAGCACAGGCTCTAGGCACGCGGGCTCAGTCGTCGTGGCACACTGGCTTAGGGGCACCACGGTACCAGGGATCCTTCCGGACCGGGGCTCGAACCCGTGTCCCCTGCATTGGCAGGCGGTTTCTTAACCACTGCGCCACCGGGGAAGTCCCACCTCCCTCGGTTTTTCTTTCCGTTTCTAATTATAATTTTCTTTTGGCTACGATTTTAACACTTACTTGGTATTTTTCCCATTTTATACGTTATGAAAGCCATCTCAAATAATTATCAGAAAAAAGTAGAATATAAAAAGTAGAGTAATTATAAAAGACAAATGACACAAAGTGAGTCTTAAAGGATGAGTTTATCAGATGGACAAAGAGAAAAGGACAGGGCAGGAAGCAGGAGAAGAGGAACGAAGGCATGAAAATTAATGGTGCGCATTGGGGAGAGTGAGTTGGGCAAGAGAGTGGCTGCAAGCAGAGCCAGTGGAGTCAGACAAACTTGGGTTGGAGTCTCAGCTCCACAACTTTTATGACTTTTATTTAATGTAGCTGAGCCTTGGTGTCTTACCTATAAAATGGGGATAATAGTTATACCCATCTGATAGAGTTGTTGTGAGAGTTAGATTCATCCAGGCATCAAGAAACATTTATTGAGGGCCCCCCATGTGCCAGGCACTGTGCTGGACAGTGTGGGTAGAGGGGTAGATCGATGGCGATGGTGGCCTTTCTCCTCATGGAGCTGACAGTCCGCTGGGAATAACACATGTAAGGTACTTAGCATATGGCAAGTGCTCAACAAATAGTCTGAATAATCATATGAATAACAAGTAATAATAATAACAATAACAGTATAAATAGTGTTGCATGCTCAGGGCATGAGAACTATGGGACTTCTTTTCTGAGCTGCAGCGTAGAGGAAGGGGACAGGAAGACGATGACGCTGGAAAAATATAAAGGGGACAGAGATCTTAAAAGGCTTTGTATGTGCTGTTAAGCAGTTTGGAGTCATATAGAGTTTTTAAGTGTGTGTGTGTGTGTG
>NC_041234.1:84677805-84720306 GCF_002837175.3 Physeter macrocephalus | reverse complement strand
GAGTATAACTGTTTTACAATAGTGTGTTAGTTTCTCCTTTACAACAAAGTGAATCAGTTATACATATACATAGGTTCCCATATCTCCTCCCTCTTGCGGTCTCCCTCCCTCCCACCCTCTAGGTGGTCACAAAGCACAGAGCTGACCTCCCTGTGCTATGCGGCCGCTTCCCACTAGCTATCTATTTTGCCTTTGGTAGTGTCTATACGTCCATGCCACTCTCTCACTTCGTCACAGCTTACCCTTCCCCCTCCCCATATCCTCAAGTCCATTCTCTAGTAGGTCTGTGTCTTTATTCCCTGTGCTTTATCTTTCAAAAAAAATCTCACAAAAGGTGTTTGGGTAAAGCTCCCGAGTGGAAGAATCCTGAAATTTAGCTAGTAACTGGAATTCAGTCACTATTCAATGATCCACTGGAGAATTGCCTGCTCTAGGGATTAGTCATGGCAATTGTGAAGCCTGTGCCCGTTTCCTGAGACACTCAGTGACATCCCTGGGTGCTGCCTGCCAATCCCCCCACGCTGGAGCGGTCACGACAGAATACTGACCCTTGCCCACAACAGTTAGGAAAGCAAATCTGCAGTAAAGATAATCTCAGAATCTATCCCCCCAATTCCATGCTCCTGTGAATCTCTGGCAAAAGAGATAAAGCAGGACTCCACTGCAGGCTTTAACTTCATCTAATTAGTAGAAGTTGGAAAGAGGAATTTGCCGGGGCCGTCTGTGCAAATGTCTTGCCTAAAGTCTTCTCAAGTAATTCAGAAACACAAATAGTATCCACGGGACAAAAATTCCTTCCTTTCCCCCATTTACTTCCTTTCTTCTTTTTATTCCTCTCATCTTTAGACATTATTTATTGAATAAGGTCTATGCTCCAGGCACGGTGCTTGTCACTGAATATAGAAAACCAGACAGCTGCAGCCACTGTCCTCTGGAGCTAGTGGAAGCTTGTGCAGATGGGGAGAAGGGAATTCACCTGGGATGCATGCCTGGGCCTATGGAAGCTTCTCAGTATATACCTGTGGAGATTCTCACCATGTTCTGAAGCCATAGCACCATATCATGCTATGCAGAGAAAACACATGGGCCTTGGAATCTAACAAGCTTCTCTTTGAACCTTGGCTCTGCCTCTTGCTACATGTGTCACCTTGGCCAAGTTATTTATCATCTTTTTAAAAAAAAATTTATTGGAGAACAGTTGCTATTTATCATCTTTATGCTTCAGTTGCCTCATCTGTATAATGGGGGTAATAGTAGTACCTACTTTATCCGATTGTGTGCTTAGCAGAGGGACTGGCTCATAGATTTGCTAGACTTGCTCCTTTCATCCCTCATAATTTGAAACTGATGCCACTGGCCCTCCATTCAGGAGATGCACTTCTGGACAATTTTTTAGTGGTGGAGATGGGTAATACCGACCCACCCATCGTTTTTAATTTCTCTTCGCCATCGTTCATGCTGGCCCTGGTTGCATTTTAGTAAAGGTCCGAGAATCCTGGCCAGTGGTGTGCAGAAGTCAACTTGCACCAGCTCACAAGAGTGGTTTGGGCACATTTCCCTGCTCTGTGTTCAGAGACAACTCGTTGATAGCTTGAAATGGGCCATTATGGGAATATTTACACCACAGAAACTGGCAAACATAAATCACAGCTCGCCCTGCCAAAGAGCTGGTTGGTAAGCATTTATCAGCATTCCACTGCCCAGGACTAGATGGAACCCCACTAGCTCATCTGGTCCATTCCCTGCTTCAGGACTGGTACTGAGGTGAATAAGCAAAGTGCCTAGGCTGAAACTGTAAGGTGTCACTTTCTTAAGGTCATGGAAAGGCAGGCTTGGCCCACTGACCTGAGAATGAGTGCCTCCTTAAATATGCCCTGGGCACCTTGCTTGTCTCATCCTAGCCCCACTTTACCTCATTTCCATACAATTATGCTTTCAATCAATATTTATTGATCATCTACTATTTGCCACGTTCTTGTCTAGAAACAAACAGCATCCCTGGTTTTATGGAGCTTACATTCTACTGGGGAGGGGCAGGATTGAAAATGATAAATAAACATATAGTATGTTGGATAGTGTGAAGTGCTAAAAATGAAGCAGGGAAGGGGATATAGGAAATGTTTTGAGGTGAGTTGTAATTTTAGATAGCGGGGTCAGGGTAGAGCCTCACTGAAAAGTGACCTTTGGATAAAGACCTAAAGAGGGTAAACAAAATTAAGACAAATGGTTTTCGGGACTTCCCTGATGGTCCAGTGGTTAAGAATCCGCCTTCCAATGCAGGGGCATGGATTCGATCCCTGGTCGGGGAACTAAGATCCCCCATGCTGCAAGGCAACCAAACCCATGTGCCGCATCTACTGAGCCTATGCACTCTGGAGACCGTGCGCCACAACTAGAAAGAAGGCTGCGTGTGGCAACAAAGAGCCCACGAGCCATGACGAAAATCCCGTGTGCTGCAACTAAGACCCGATGCAGCCAAAAAAAAAAAAAAAAAAAAAAAAAAGAAAAGAAAAAGAGACTAATGGTATTCTTCCATAGTTTGGGAGCCCTCTAGGCGAAGAGAATCCACAAGCTCGTGGACTGATCCATTTATGCATTCATCCAATGCTTATTGATTGAATGTCCGGTGGTGCCTGGCATTGTAGATGTTGAGGATAAGATAATAGCTAATGCTTATCTGTGGGCTCACCCAGGGCCAGGCACTGTTCTAAGCATTTTGCACTAAGCATTTTGCATTAACTCATTTCCTCATCATAACAACTCCAGGAGGTAAGTATTATCTCCATTTTACAGGTAAGGAAATTGAGGCACAGGTATGGGGGTAACCAAAGCATGCTACCTGTTCCCCAAAAGCTGTCACTCTGATGAAGAATATAGATATCTAAATAATTATAATGTAATTTGATCAAAGGAAGGACAAGATGCTATGGGAACATAGAAGGGCCCTATTTCAGCCTTGAGAAGTTGGGGGTGGTAGCCAGGAAAGATTTCTCAGAGGAAGCCATTGTTTTGCAAAGAGGGATATTAAAATAAGCAGTTTCCTATCAAATTCGTCATAGGAGTGTTGTGGAGAATTCCATCCAATACATCTTACAGTATCTTCTTTTTTGAGTATCCTCAGAGGATGTTTCTCTCAAATCTCAGAAAAAAACTGAGCTTCTTTTAAAAATGAAGGGGGCAGGTATTTTTTTTTTGACTTACGGAAACTATGAATCCTGTAACTAATCAGGTTTCTATCCTTGCCTTGGCTGCTAGCAAGCTTAGAAATAGATTTGTGGCCCACCTCTCCAGAAACAGAAGACTCTTTTAGCAAGCATTTTTTCTAGATGAATCTTGCCTCTCTGGGTTTTTGTTTTGGCTTTAATATTTATTTATTTATTTTTGGCTGCGTTGGGTCTTCGTTGCTGCGCACGGGCTTTCTCTAGTTGCGGCGAGCGGGGGCTACTCTTCATTGCGGTGCACGGGCTTCTTATTGCGGTGGCTTCTCTTGTTGCGGAGCACAGGCTCTAGGCACGCGGGCTCAGTCGTCGTGGCACACTGGCTTAGGGGCACCACGGTACCAGGGATCCTTCCGGACCGGGGCTCGAACCCGTGTCCCCTGCATTGGCAGGCGGTTTCTTAACCACTGCGCCACCGGGGAAGTCCCACCTCCCTCGGTTTTTCTTTCCGTTTCTAATTATAATTTTCTTTTGGCTACGATTTTAACACTTACTTGGTATTTTTCCCATTTTATACGTTATGAAAGCCATCTCAAATAATTATCAGAAAAAAGTAGAATATAAAAAGTAGAGTAATTATAAAAGACAAATGACACAAAGTGAGTCTTAAAGGATGAGTTTATCAGATGGACAAAGAGAAAAGGACAGGGCAGGAAGCAGGAGAAGAGGAACGAAGGCATGAAAATTAATGGTGCGCATTGGGGAGAGTGAGTTGGGCAAGAGAGTGGCTGCAAGCAGAGCCAGTGGAGTCAGACAAACTTGGGTTGGAGTCTCAGCTCCACAACTTTTATGACTTTTATTTAATGTAGCTGAGCCTTGGTGTCTTACCTATAAAATGGGGATAATAGTTATACCCATCTGATAGAGTTGTTGTGAGAGTTAGATTCATCCAGGCATCAAGAAACATTTATTGAGGGCCCCCCATGTGCCAGGCACTGTGCTGGACAGTGTGGGTAGAGGGGTAGATCGATGGCGATGGTGGCCTTTCTCCTCATGGAGCTGACAGTCCGCTGGGAATAACACATGTAAGGTACTTAGCATATGGCAAGTGCTCAACAAATAGTCTGAATAATCATATGAATAACAAGTAATAATAATAACAATAACAGTATAAATAGTGTTGCATGCTCAGGGCATGAGAACTATGGGACTTCTTTTCTGAGCTGCAGCGTAGAGGAAGGGGACAGGAAGACGATGACGCTGGAAAAATATAAAGGGGACAGAGATCTTAAAAGGCTTTGTATGTGCTGTTAAGCAGTTTGGAGTCATATAGAGTTTTTAAGTGTGTGTGTGTGTGTGTGTGTGTGTGTGTGTTGTGGGGGTGGGAGGAGGAGTGAGATGATTTGTTTTTTAATGTAGAGTCACTCCATAGAGAGCAAACTTATGGTTACCAAAGGGGAAAGGCGGGGGGAAGGGATAAATTAGGGATTTGGGATTAACAGATACACACTACTATATATAATATAGACAACAAGGATTTACTGTATAGCACAGGGAACTATATACAATATCTCGTAATAACCTATAATGGATAATAATCTAAAAAGGAATATATACGTATATATGTATAACTGAGTCACTTTGCTGTACACCTGAAACATCGTAAATCAACTATATTTCAAGAAAAAAATTTAGAGTCACTACTTTCTCATGTCTGAGCCAAATCTCTCTTCTTGTACTTCTTATATACATTTCTATCCTCCTCCTCCTCTTCCACCTCTTACTACTCCTACCATTACTACTAGCTCTCATTTCTTTTTTTTAAAAATAAATTTATTTATTTATTTTTGGCTGTGTTGGGTCTTCGTAGCTGTGCGAGGGCTCTCTCCAGTTGCGGCGAGCGGGGGCCGCTCTTCATCGCGGCGCGCGGGCCTCTCACTGTCACGGCCTCTCCCGTTGCAGAGCACAGGCTCCAGACGCGCAGGCTCAGTAGTTGTGGCTCACGGGCTTAGTTGCTCCGCAGCATGTGGGATCTTCCCAGACCAGGGATTGAACCCGTGTCCCCTTCATTGGCAGGCAGATTCTCAACCACTGCGCCACCAGGGAAGCCCAGCTCTCATTTCTTGAATGATTACTATGCCAGGCACTGTGCTAAGTTCTTAACCTGTGTTTCATGGTACTTACTCATTGGGCTGTGAAGATTATTGTCTCCATTTTAGAGATGTGAAAACTGAAGTTTAGAGAGGTTAGGGAACTCGCCCCAAGTCACATGGTTAATAAGTGGTGGAGTTAACTTCTGAACCCTGGGTATCTGCCATAATGGCACATAATGTAAAACTTTATCTCATTTCATCTTCACAACCACCTTGTTAGATAATATTATTATCCTCATTTTATACATAGAGTCTCAGAGATGTTAAGTAGCTTTTCCAGAGTCACACAGCTTATATGTAGTATAGCTCTACATGCAAATTTTGGCTGGTACTACTATTTAAATGGGCAGATTTACAACATTTGTACTTAAATTCTAGGTGCTATAGCTTAAATGTTTTGGGTCAATAGATAGATCAACTGAACAGTTGTTCTTGTTTTAAATGGGCCACCTTTTCCGTGTGCCTTGGGAAAGAGCTCTAAGCAACTCTTGAACTTGGCCTCCCATGGAAACAGCTTTACAGCCGTTCCTGAGGCTTCTGCCTTTTAACAGAGGTTGGAATCCAGAGCTCATACCCAAGTCAGCCTTGTCCCCTGCCCTCACACACACATACCACCCTCTCCCACATAACCTGATGCCACAAAAGCCACTGGAGAAGGGTGGGGCAGGGTTGTGCACAGGGAGATTTGGCCTGTCTACCGAAGAAGCCAACAGTGGCAGAAGCTAATGAATCTGGGCTTGACAGGTCTCTTTCTGCAAAAAAAAAAAAAAAAAAATCATTATAAAATGTCGCTGTCTCTCGAAGCCTCTCAGCACAGCTCCTGATTCATGGGAGATAAGCTGAGAGTTGCAAGCCTGCCACACAAAACATTAATCTTTTGGGTTTTTTCACCCTCCTGACAGCACAGGGTAATCAGACAGAATTGCAGCTCTGAGACCTTCATGATCGTAGGATTTGCACCAAATAAACTGCCCAGGCTTTGATATCAATGGCTGGTTATAGGTTTTTCTCTTCCTATCTTTTTTTTTTTTTTCTGTTTCTGCAAAGCCAAGGGCACCTTTCTACATTTCTATTCCACATACATTTCTTCAGAAAGCCTTGATTCTCCATTAGCAAAAGAAATTCATTTATGCTACCCAAGGCTAACATTTGCAGATATACAAGCAGGAGCCTGGTATTAGCCTTGGTTTCTAGGAGCCTACTTTCTGCCCTCTGTTTCCTGAACGTGTGGGCAGGGTGTTGAGCAGGGGGTGAGAATAGAGGCTGCGCTTAGGAAAGCGGACCGCTGCTGTTGCCTGAAATTTCACCGTGCGTGTTGGATTTCTTTGGCTTCAGGTTCGAATCCCTGTTTGAAGGCACATGTCTTTGGGAGAAGCACATTAATATGTTTCAGGGAATGAGTTTGTGTCTTTCAACGTGTAACTAGCTGAAAGCGAGGCTGCTTTTCAGGTAATTTAATGTTTTCAAATAGGTAGTAAGTACATTCACATGATTCAAATTTCAAAACTATTCAAAAGAGATACATTAAGAAGTCTTCCTCCCACCCTGGCTTAACTTACCCCAGTCTTTGCCCAATCTTCTTGCCTCTAATAGGTAACCACTTTTATCCACCTCTTATATAACCTTTAATATTTGTGCAAATATGTGTATGTGTTTCATCTTTTCCACCTTTCTTCCATGCAGGTAGCATACTATATAGCCTTCTCTGTACTTTGCCTTCTTCGCTGTAGTATATATCATAAAGATACAGTTGTCCCTTGGTATCACAGGGAATTGGTTCCAGGACCCCACGCAGAAACCAAAATCTGGGGACGCTCAAGTCCCTTATATAAAATGACGTAGTACAGCCGACCTCTGTATCCATGGGTTCCGTATCCACGGATATGGAGGGCTGATTGTACTTCAGTATCAGTACAGAGACAGCTTCCTCAATCATCTTTTTGAACAAGTGCACGATACTACGTTCTGCAGATGAACCACAGTTTATTTATCTAGTTCTCTGTAGACATTTAGGCTGTTTCTAACCTTTCACCATTCTGAACAAGGAATAACCCTATACTTGAGTTGTTTCATAAGTGTTAAAGTCTACCTGTAAGATAAATACCCAGAAGGGTAAATGTTTTTAAATGTTGATAGATATTGCCCAGTTGCCCTCTCTGGAGGTTGGACCATTTTGTATCCCTAACAGCAATGCATGAGAGTGCTTATTTCCCCACTTACAGAATGCTAACCGAGCACAAAAAGGAAGCACGTAACTCAGACTGAGAGCAATACAGGAACACAGCTTTGAGGAAGATTGACAGGTGGCCAGGCTAAGAAAGAAGCAAAGGACAGCTTGGGCAGCACAAAAGCATGAAAACTCATGTCACTGTCATGGGGGAGAGGTAAGGGAGCATGGCAAAGAAGGAGTTTTCATATTTGGTGCTCGTATTTTTCATATTCAGTACTCATTGTGTAGTTATTGGTTGGTTGAATGAACGGTGAATGAAGAAAGTTTGAGGTCATATACCAGAGTGGTAAATGAGTTATCTATCCCTGTGTAACCAATCTCCCCTAAACTTGGCAGCTTAAAACAGCAAACACTTATTATCTCACATAGTTTCTAAGGGTCAGGAATGTGGGAGTGATTTATGTAGGTAATTCGGGCTCAGGTTGCTATTAAACTGTTGGCTGGGGCAGCCAGCTCAAGGCTAGACTGGAGCTGGATAATCCAGTTTCAAGCTCACTGACATAGCTGCTAGGCCTTGGTTGTTCATTGGGTGTTGGCAATATATGTCTCAGAGAAATGCCCGGCACATATTAAGTACTATATAAATACAAGCTATTATTATTATTACCTAAAACTCTGAGGAGCTGTGGAAAGATTTTAAGCAGATGAATGAAGTGATCATCTGTGCTGTTTCAGAACACTCCTTCCAGCTTTGCTGTGGGGAATGGACTGGAGAAGGAGGAAAGCAGGAGAGAAGGAGACCCATTAGAAAGCTGTTATAGGTGAGAGATGACAGTGGCCTGTATTAGGGTGGTGCTAATGAAAATGGAGAGCAATGGATTCATGCGGGGTACATTCTAGAAGTAGAGCTATCTACGCATGGATTAGATGTAGGTGATGATGGAGAGGGAGCTAGGGTACATAGGAGGAGGGGCAGCGTTCTTTGTTTGTGGAGGTGAGGTGAGGATGGTGAGTTGAATTAGGACGACATGGAATTTGAGGTTCTTGTAAGACATCCATGAGGACATGTCCAGTTGGCAGTCGGATCCGTGGGTGTGGAGCTCAGAAGAGCGATCTGGGCTAGAGGTTTAGCAGTCATCAGCTTATGGGTCACTGAAGCATGGGTGTAGATAAGATTATCCAAGGGAGAATATGTCTAGTGAGAAGAGAAGGCTGCCTAGGGAAGAACCCTGATGGTCACCAGCAGTGAAGAGGTGGCCAGAGGAAGAAGTGTCTGCAGAGGAGAGATAGAAGGAGTGGCCAGAGAGAAGGAGAAAAACCTGAAGGGTGCGGTGGCGCATAAGCCGACACCACACCGCATGGAGAGAAGGAAGACTCAACAGTGCCAGTGCTGCCTGCTGAAAGACAACGGTCACTGAAGATAAGGGTTGAAAACGATCCACTGAATTGACCAAGAAAGAGGTCACTGGTGATCTTCGTGAGAGTCATATCACTGGAATAGTGTGGGGCTGTGGGTCCCTGCCCTAACCTCCCTCTCTAAGCTATGAATGCACCCATTATGGGATGTCTAGACCTTGGTGTTGAGTACCAGTTCCTCTTCCCAAACAGAACCTTTGATCCCACAGGTGTCAGCTTCTTAGAGATGTAGATTCTTGGGTGGAATTTACTGGAACTGGGGTACTCCTTGACCAGGATGGTAATAATAAATAATAGGAACTAACATTCATTGAGTGCTAATCACTTTACATGGATAATCTGATTTAATCCTGACACCAACGCTATGAGGTAGGTACATGGCTACAGCGTTTATTAGGTGCCCGGTACTGTGTTAAGTACTTCACACACATCAACTTCTTTATCATCCCCAGGTGAGAATCTGGTGGCCCACATCGCTGTATAGAAGACCCGGGCTGAGCTGAGTTTGGCCTGGATCAAGGGAGACGTAAACCAAGGTCCTCAGTCACTGGAGAACTTCTGCAGCCTCTGGGCTTCAGGAAGAGTCTTTTCTGAGGAATGTCGAGTTATGAGGGCGTTTTCTTGTGTGAATTATTGGAGTGGGTCTGTCCGGAGCAGGGGGTGTCAGATCAGGGAATGTTTTAGAATATCATCCAGGAGACCATAATAAATTGCCCTAGGGGCCACCTAAGATGATACTCAGCACTGGAAGGCCTTTAACCACGGTCTTCCGTTGCTCTCCTTCTTGGGTACAGAGGAAGCTCTGGGAACCTCAGAAATCTAATTTCATGAAGACCCAAGTCCCCAAGAGAGCAGAGAGAGCAGATTGCCATTTTAGATTGTAACTGTGGGGACTGCAGTAATCTCAGCTCCTCTATTAAGATCTCCAGGCACATACAGCTGTCCATATGCCAGGCAGAGGGCACATCTGCTTGGAGCTTTCATTGCCCTCGGTGCCTCTCCAGTGGCACTAGCCCATTAAATCGCAGGAAGGTGGGAACAGCTCGTCTCCTCTATCAGACCCTGAATTTCTCAATAGTGGAGAGGAAATACAGTTTTCCCGGTACCTCCCATGCCTTTTCAGCCTCTAATACGGTGCTAGGTTCACAGTGATCCTCAATAAATATTTGTTGAATTATTGAATGAAAGAATGAATGAGTTCCTCCTAGGGCCAGCCCTTGTTCCAGCTTCTTATTTGTATTCAAAATCAGACTAATGTCCCTAACCAGCAGAGCATCTGTTGCTTTCTCTAAGGCAGGAATAACAAACAATAGTGTGGGAGGGGCTAGGTCAAGTTGATTCAGTTCAACAAGTATTTAGTAAGCCTGCTATGAACCTAGTACTGTGCTACATGCCCTCTCAGAACAGACACAAGCCTATGTAATACAAAGGCTTTTAAGAGTAATATTTCATTTAAAAATTGTGAATCACTATGTTGTACACCTGAAACATATAATATTGTAAATCAACTGTACCTCAATTTAGAAAAAGAAAAAAATGAGGGGCAGAGGGACAAACTAAACTACGGCATACTCTTTCTTAATATGTATCATTTTTAAAGAATGCCATGGCTATATTCATACTAATAGATAACACTGTCTAATGCGTTAAGTGAAAAAGGCAATTGCTGTGATATGCTATCAATTATAATTACGTTTCTGTTATCAATGTCTAATTTAAGTGCACTACCATCAGAGTAAAGATATGATACCAATTCTTGAAATTTGAGGTTGACTTTAATAAAATGTTATTTGCATTAAAGTCTACTTTTGCCCCCCCAAATTAATATTTCAGACATACAAAAAGGTATAAATTAATATGACAAACACCCAGGTACCCATCACCCAGCTTCAAAATGAAAACATAAGCAGTTTGCATCGTCCAAAAGGCTCTAAAAGTCAAGAGGCTTTAAAAAACTTTTTTAAAGTTTGGCATCAAAATTCTTCTGGCAACAAAACCTGACCTGGACTGACCTGACGCTATTTCACAATCTTCATGTATCCCACTAAGTGTGACCAATCCCACTACTCTATCCCTGCAGAAATAGTAATATGTTTGGTTATGAGGTGTTGCCCCAGACCACACTAGTTTTGTTACTTAAGGTCGGGTACATACCTGTATTGCTTTTCTAAAATCCAAACAATTCTGAATTCCCAAACACGCATGGTCACAAGGCTTGTAGGTACGGCCTTTGTAAGTTTGTGGTCTACTGGGCCACAATTTGGGGCTTCATTCCTGAGCAGTGTTTCCCAGTGTTCCCCAAAGGAAGGACGATGGGGAATAGAAACTAGGTAGGCAGCCCAGAGTGTCCGGTACACTCCTCAGCCCCTGAGCCTCCACTCCTCCACTCCTCCACCTGTTTCTTAGACTTCACCTTTCTTTCGGCCTCTGACTTGCCTGACTCAGTGGCAGCCTCCTCTTACATAAACTTCTTATGCCAACCTTTCTGTACGGGTCTCAGTTCCTCCCCATCCCCCAGATTCTATGCCTTCCTCTTCCTATCGCTCGCCCAGCTTTTCCCTCTCAGTTTTGAGATCCCATTTTTCTCACCTGCCCCCTCCATCTTTCTGCTGTCTATTGATCTGGGTCCCTTGATTCATCAGCTTCAGACCCATTATCCCTTCCCATTAATCTCTGGTGCAGCTCTTGCGTTCTCTCTGGGGCCGTTGTGTTTTTCATTTATGTATACCTCTCTCTTTTTTCTGCCCCTCATCTTCCAGTTTACTTCTAAAATAGGTACATTTAAGTTAAAAATTAAGCCAGTGTAAGGAAAAATATTTAAAAATATATAGTAGTATGCTATGATATGACTAAAATTCATGACGGCAGTACTCAAATGATTGTGGGAAACTTGTTCAGTAAACCTTTTTCCGAATGAAGGGTTGATTTTTTTAAATGATGGGCCATCTAGTGGCGAATGGAGGATGACAATCCTTCGAGTCTGAGAAAATACAGTGGATCTTTCCAAGAAAAGCCGGTTTCAACACTCAACCACCCTAACAGGTACAAAGCACTATCCTACGAAAATATGGGTACACCAAAAGTCAAGTCCAACCTGGAACATAGCTGCGTGTGATATATGACTTTAGGTTGGCATTGTTGAAGGATGTAATATGTATGATATGCATGTGTTCATATATATGTACATGTTTATGTTTACATATACGCATCTCAGATAACTTGATGGCGAAATTCAGAAACTCCACAAATGCACTTTACAGGCATCCCAAGGACGTTTTGACTACGGCAATATATGTGACTGCCTTGTATCCGACCTTTATTCTGGGAAGCCACATTAAGAGAGAATTAGTGCTGTGCAAGGGAGGAAATTGCTGTTTGAGAAGGGGATGACTTTCAAATCGTATCTCCGCATTTCATAAATCAAGTCTGCAAAACACCCAAGTCAAGACATTTTGATTGGTAGTTATTCATCCAGCTAACATTTATTGAGCTACCAAATAGCATCGTAACACTACTCCAGTCCTGTTAACATATACCTGCAAGTTTACAAAAAGAAATATATCACCTAATCAAGAAATATATACAGTAGAGCTTGGGCACATTCCAGATACAGGGAATTCCTGCGAGCCTAGAAACGTGTTCCCTCCCATGCGCTTCTTTCCGCGTCGCCCAAGTTAGAAATTTTAGCTAGAGTAGCTAATACATATGTAGACTCTCAAATAACCTTCAGCAATTATTCCTGGTTGAATTACTAAAGCCTCTGAGGCTTATAGCTTACTGTTTACCGGTGAAAATAATGTATATAAATAAGTACTTGAAGAGTTTCACAAAGGTCTCCCTTTAGAGTAACTGACCATTGCGATTTTCCCAGGACTGTCTTGGTTTTTAGCACTGAAAGCCATGCGTCCCGGGAAACCTCTCAGTGCTGGGCAAATGGGTACAGCTGGTCACTCTAGCTCCCTTAGAATCTTCAGAGGATTAAGCCTGAGCAAAGGATCAACCATCCAAACAACCCTGAAAAAGTAATAATTTAAGCTGCGTCTGAGTGGTTACTAAATGCTATTTATGTACCACCTTCAAAACAATCTTACGAGGCAAGAATAGAGGAAAATGGATGAAGTGAATTTCTTTGCGGATGAGCAGACTGAGGCTCAGAGAGGAAAAGAACTTAGAACTTGCCTGAGATGACTTAGTTAGCAAGTAGCAGAGACAGGATTTCGGACCCAGACCAGTGCAGCTTTAAATCCTGCATCGTTAAGCAGCATGCCGTACTTCTGCTACCCAGAGAGAGCACTCCACCCCAGCAGTGGATGGGCTGTCAGACTCCACCCCTGGCCCCAAGTCATTGACTAAGGGGAATCTGGAGTTATCAATGACTTCAATATTTCTTTAAAACATCTTGGCAGCAAACCTTCAAGAGCTTAGAAGGTGAGACAAGTGTTTTTCCAAGTGTGATTTTTCAACAGCTTTTTCATTTTTCATTTGATTCTGAATCACCTTAGGTGCCTACTTAAAAAAGAAATAATACAGAAACTTGAGCCATAACTCAGATCCACTAAATCAGAATGTCTGGGGATCTACACTTTTAACAAGTGCCCAGGTTGACCCAGGTGTATGGTCTTTTGAGAAATGCTGGGCTAGAAGGCTCTGAAGAGAAAAGCCAAGATTCAAGAAGTGCACTTCAGCCATTTTCTCTATTCTTGTTGTGTTTTCCCACCCCGTCTATTGTGGACACACCCCAAGTTCCATGATTCTGTCCTCTGTCTGTCCTTCTCTCTCTCTCCACTCTTCCTCAGAGGGCTCCATTATTGCCTCTGCTTGGTACATTATATGAGGAACTGCAGACCTAGGTCCCACCTCCATTCTACCATTAGTTTTGTGACACTGAACAGATCAGTTTTCCTCCCTGGACCTCAGCTTTCTCACCTGTAAAATCACATCAGGATCACATGATACCTGATCCTCACGTAAAGGCTTTTCCAGGCTTAAAGTTTATGATCTACATCATTAATCTCAAGGTGTGGTATGAGGTCCAGATATAACAATCACCCAGGGTGTTTATCGGAAAAGCACATCCATCAACAGATGAGTGGATAAAGAAAATGTGATATATCCATGCAAAGGAATATTATTCAGCCTTAAAAAGGAAGGAAATCCTGTCATATCTACAACATGGATGGAAGGAAATCCTGTCATATCTACAACATGGATGAAACTCGAAGCCATTATGCCAAGTGAAATAGTCAGTCACAAAAGGATAAATGTGTGATTCCACTCATATGAAGTATCTAAAGTAGTCAAAATTATAAAAACAGAAAATAGAAAGGTAGTTGCCAAGGGCTGGGGAAGGAGAGGAGGGGAAATTAATGTTGAATGGGTGTTGAATTATCGTTTTTCAAGATGAAAAAGTTCTCAAGATCTATTGCACAGCAATGTGAATATATTCAACACTACTGAAGTGTACACATATGTGTACACTGAAATGCACACATAAAAATGTACACATAAGTGTACACATAAAAAAAGTGTTAAGATGGGAAATTTAATGCTCTGTATTTTTTACCACAATAAATAAGAAAAAAGAGCACAGTTCTGAGTCCCACCCCAGAGCTACTGAATCAAAACTTCAAGGGTTGGGGCTGTGACTGTGCATTTTTAACAAGTTCCCCATGTGATTTTTATCTCTTCTAAAGTTTGAGAACCACCGAGCAAAATGTATAGTAAATCTTCTCTTCACTGAGACAAAATTGATACCATGATCTCAGCTTCCCCTTTTCCCCAGGAATATTTATGTGCACTTTCACTTGCTGCCAGCTAGTGTGCATAGAGAATGTAAATTCATTTTATTATTAGCCAAAGCAGAAAAGAATCCAAAAGGCAAATGTGCTGCAGAAGAAGTGCATCCAGTCCATTTCCAAGCCAAACAGAGATGACTTTGGATCTGTCACAGTTTTGGATTACACATGACTCTGATCTTGTCCATTAGAGTGAGTAATTGAAAGCTGGCTCTGTGTATGCTTACAGAAATCATTATTTTAACTTGTTCACATTAGATAAATCTCAGCCTCCGATGCTGTCTGTAAGAAGAGGTGGTCAGAATATTAATGAGCACTTTCCCTAGAATGAGATTTTGTAACTTCTAAGCAACCATGAAGGCTTCTGTTTTCATTGCCACTAATTAGGGAGCTGCTGAGAAGGGGCTTGCATTATTCAAGGTCAGTGTCAGGCAAGGGATAAGATATTTAGTTCATATTTATTGGGTGCTTACCGTGCGCTGAGCACTGGCCTCAATTCTTTCCATAGAAATCTCATTCTATCCTTACCCTCGCTGTTATTATTATCTTCTTCTTTGCAGAAATGGGGGCTCAGAGAGCCTCAGCAATTTGCTGAAGACCACACAGCAAGACATAGAGCTTTCTGGCTCTAGAGCCCATCCTTTTAACCCATGTCACTATGACCCTCCTTACACACAGTCTTCCTCTTCCCATACTTCCTGCCTACTAATAGCTTCTGCCCCAGACCAATAGTGCTGTTGGATGAGGGGCATTGGATAAGAAGCTTTAGTTAGCTGCATAGAGGCTAACTTTTCACCCTGTCTCCAGTACCTGGGCTTTGTTCCTAAGATAAGTACACTTTGAAGCCCAGACCTGACACCTGGGTCCCTGTCTTATTATTGATACCTACCCCGCCCTGTGCCTCAACTCCTAAGGCTAGAAGTCTGTCTTTCTCTTGCTAGTCCTTTCCTGACTCTCCTTTCCTGGATGTTTCTGTTCACCTGCTTCAACATGCCTAGATTCCTTGCTGCTGCTCTGCTCATGGGGTGGATGCCTTATTAACCCAAATGGACCTTTCTGATGCTGACTTCATAGACTCTGAAAATTAAACTACCATTGGACTCACAGCCCACAATACTATGCTAGGACCTGTGTGCTAAACCTAAACAGGGCAATTGCCTGACAAACTAGAAGATTTACATAGGCTCTAGAGTCTCCTAATATAATAGGCAAAATGTTCGGTTGCCATTGAAAATCACCTATCATACTAAGAACAGAAAAACATACCCTGAATTAGAAAAGACAATTACCTGACAACAGTATTGAGATTAATCAGGTATTGGAATTATCTGACCAAGATTTTAAAGCAACCATCATAAAAGTGCTTCAAAAGTGCAAATTCTCCTGAAACAAATGAAAAAATAGAAAACTGTAGCAAAGAAGCGGAAGTTACCAAAAAGTCAAATGGAAATTATATAACTGAAAAGTACATAGCAGAAATGAAAAACTCACTGGATAGACTCAATAGTTGAGTGGAGATGACAGAGGATAGAACTAGTGAACTTGAGGACAGATCAACAGCAGTTACCCATTATGAACAACAGAACAAAGACTGAAAAAAAATGAGATCCTCAGGAAGCTGTGGGACAATAACAAAAGATCAAACATTCACATCATCAGAGTTCCAGAAGGAGAAGAGAAGTTCTTTTCATCTTCTCATTTCAGAGCTGAAAAAGTATTTTAAAAAATAATGGCTAAAGACTCCTCAAATTTGGTGAAAGATACAAACCTTCAGATTCAAGAAGCTGAGCAAACCCCAGATAAGATAAACCCAAAGAAATCCATGCCAAGACACATCATAATTAAACTTTTGAAACTAAAGACAAAGAGGAAACCTTGAGAGCAGCCAGAAAAAAAAACAATACATTACCTATAGGAGAATGCCAATTCAAATTATATCAGATTTCTCATTGGAAACCACAAAGACAGGAATGAAGTGACACATTTTTCAAGAGCTGGCAGGAAAGAACTGTCAACTGCAAATTCTATACCTGCAAAAATATCCTTCAGGAATGAAGAAGAAATGAAAGCAATTTCAGACAAAAGATAACCAAGAGAATTGCTTCCTAGCACACCCACTCCTGAATAACGGCTAAAGGAAGTTTTTTAAACAGTAAGAAAATTATAAAAGAAGGAATATTGGAGCATCAGGAAAGAAGAAAAACACAACAGCTAGAGCAGAAATATGGACACATATAACATATTGTCATTTTCCTCATGAGTTTTATAAATCATATTCGATAGTTAAAAAGTATAACACATTCTGATACTGAGGACAATGATAATTAAAAGAAGGAAAGGTGAAGGAACCTAGTCACATGTGGCAGAGACTGCTCATTAAAATCTATTCCTTTTCCTCTAAGACAATAGATTTGTCACTGGAACATGGCTGCCCAGCTAGTAATTCCCTTTCCTAGTCCTTAACCCTTTTGCAATTGGAGTGGCAGTACGACTAAGTTTTCACCAATGACATACGAGTGGAAGTGATGTGTGCTACTTCCAGGCCTGAGCTAAGCAGAGGCCAGGTTATTAGGGTCTAATAATCCATGGAAGGAGTCTTGATTTTATTATATTTGTGGTGGGAGTATAAAATGATACAGTCGCTCTGGAAAACAATTTAGCAATTTCTTTAAAAATTAAACATGTCCTTACAATAAGACGTAGCAATTGTACTTTTGAGCACTTATTCCATAGAAATGGAAACTTATATTTACATAGGACCTGTACATGAATGTTCGGAAACAACACAAATGCCCTTCAATGGGTGAATGGTTAAACTGAGGCACATCCATATCATGGCATACAACTCAACAATAAAAAGGAACAAATTACGGATACATGCAACAGTCTAGATGAATCTCCAGAAAATTATGTTCAATGAAAAAAGCCAGTCTCAAAAGTGACATACTGTACGATTCCATCTATATAATGTCTTTGAAATGACAAAATTAGAGAAATGGAGAACAGATTAGTGGTTGCTCAGGATTAATGAGGTGGGTAGGAGAGGGAAATGAGTGTGGTTATAAAAGTGCAACACACGAGGGATCCTTGTAGTAATGGTTCTACTTTTCAGTATCTTGACTGTGAGGGTGGATACACGAGTGCTCACAGGGAACTGAACACACACATGCATACACACACAAACACGAATACAAGTAAAACTGGGAAATCTTAGTAATATTAGTGGATTGTATCAATGTGTCAATATCCTGGTTGTGATATTATAGTTTTGCACAATGTTACCATTGGGGGAAACTGGGCTGAGTGTGCAGGGATCTTTCTGTATTATTTTTACCACTGCATGTGATTCTTCACGGCTCTCAATAAAAAATTCAATTTTTAAAAAGGCCAGTATTTCTGGAGCTTAGTGGATGAACCCTTAGTGGAAGCCATAGGAGGGGAGTCACATGAACTGATTTGTATCCTAACCAATCATTGTGATTGCCGTGTGGAGGCAAGTGTGGGAGCAGGGAGACCAGTAAGGAGGCCATTCTGGTAGACCAGTATCTCTCTCTTTATTGCAACCTTTGTACCAGAAATTCTGGTAGCTTGGATTAGAACTGAGTGAAGAAGGAGAGAAGTGGATGGATTCAGGGTATTTTTGGAGGTAGGGCCGACAAAAGCTCATAGCTGTATGGATGACTATAAAGTTCTCAGTCCAGAGGATTTTCCAGTATGGGCCCAATTGGACCGTTTGTGTTATTTTAACTTTTCAACTACAGTGTCTTCTCGGTAGCTTGGTCTTCTTGCTATGTATGGGATAGAAAAATAAAACTGCTTGAAGGTGATTCACCTCTTCTGTCATGGGCTGAGTTTTAGGGTCTGCCTTGGCTTCCCTAGCATGGAGTGATCTAAAGACAGGGGTGTTGGGCTCCTGATGGCTGTGCTCCTGAACCTCAAAGGGAGAGTTGATCACTAATGGCTCTCATTTCGACACTGACACCAGCTTCCGGGAGATAGGCATAAAGGTGGCAGTCGCAATGCCTGAATCCTCTTTGGGCAGGACGCACATATATTAGGATTTGATTTTGAGGGTATAGATTCTGGCAGGGTTGAGATTCACCAGGATTGGGTTATAAGTGAGTAGGCCTTTTGCAGGCTGGAATACTGCAACTGGGCACCAGACAATTAGCTTTCCTCTTTTGAGATGAGTTATTTCTCTGGGTGAGAAACAGAGCATGAATCATTGGGATAGTTTCTGGAAAACCTCAGAACTGCCAGACAACCTTAACCATCCTGGAAGCCTCCAAGCCTAGGACCTTCTTTGGCATAATGCTTGTGTTTTAAGAAATCCCACTTGTGCACTTAGGCATTTTTTCCCCAAATGGCCCAGAAGTGGTTCTGTCGGTTAGTCCAGGTTGATTTGAGGACAGATTGAGTGATATCCACCAAAGTGCTGTCTAGCAGGATGACTACTTCTCTGTTCAGTAATTCATACAAAGATCCTTTCATTGATCACTTTGTTAATTAGGATAAATCTTGACTGCTGTAACAAAAGGGTCCAACAATAGTTCCGTGGCTTAAAGAAACATTTCTTTCTCAAATAACGATGAGAGTGAGTAGTTCAAATATGCAAGGGTACTCTGCTCCACGTGGTCATTCAGGGACCCAGGTTCAATCTGTTTCAATTCTCCATCTCCCTTGAACTTTGGCCTTAGTAGGATAGTTGCAGCCAGATCAGGTGCACCTGTGTGTATCAGCTCATGGGAGGGGAAAGATAACAGAGAAGCACTTAGCAAGGTTTTATAGGCCAAGCCTGGAAGCAGCACACATCACTGCTATTTACATGCCATTGGTGAAAACTTAGCCATACCACCTCTCTAATTGCAAAGAGGTTTAGGGCTAGGAATGGGAATTCCTAGATGGGCAGCCATGTCCCAGCTACATTTCTATTATTATAGAGGAAAAGAAGAATAGATTTTGATGGGCAGTCTCTGCCACACATGATTATGTGTGTACTCCGGGCAAGGTGCCACCTTTACCTTCTTTATTCTTCCTTATCTGTGTCACAGGAGTGACTAACTCAAACGTCTAGAGGAGCCAGGCAGGTAAAATAGCGAAGCAGCCTTAATCAACTGGACAGCATGTGACTATATCAAAGAGGTTGCCTCCACTTGGCTCTAGCCAACTGTTGTCAATTGGGATCTTAGGCTCAGGGACACAGGTGCCTTAATAGGGGCCTCCACTGGTGATGTCCACTCATGCAAAAGTGGGCTCCAGTTAGATGTGCAACAGAGGTGCTAGCCTACGTCTTGGAACATGAGATTTCCCTAGGCTCCTGAGTGTATTCAGGGTGTAGGGCAAGACCTGGACATTTTCTCTTCCCCTTAGCACCTTCCATATATACCCCCTGAGCTATTTCTATAAGACAAGTGCATTTTCAGAAATGGGGATGGCACTCCCGCGGGTTGGGTGCATGCTGACTGTGTGGCCGTCATGGAGGGCTGGTAGTAACCTCTCTGGTACCTTTAGAAATTAGAAATCTCGGGCAATGTGGAGATTTGTAAAATAAGGCTAGAAAAAAGATGACCCCTTTGGGCAGACAAATCAGAGAAAAAGGTCAGCCTTTTGGTGGATGCAGCCCTGTGCGGTGAGGAGAGGACAGGCGGAATTTCAGGCTCACGTCACCTTAGCCTGGCACCTTTATGCCCTGCTGCCATTCCTAGCAGAAGCTTAGCTGCCCTGCCTCCTGTTGTTGCTGTTCTGTGGACAAAAGGGGTCAGCCAACTACATAAGTTGCGTCTTGCCTTGTGCCCCCATGGGAGGACCTGCTGTACCCAGGAGATGTGGGACAGCCTTCCCATTCAGGTAAAATCTATTAGCTCCCAGGGGCTCCTGGGCTCAGCTGATCTGGGCAATTCATTGCACATTGATCCCTTTGAGACCTTGAAGGATTGGGTTGCCAGTTCATTTCACCCCAACTGTGGCACCTATTGCTTCAGGAAGCAAAACTAACCTGGTTTCCTGCAGACTTGATTATACCTTAGCAAGTGGAGCCATAGAAGGTTTCTTAAAGCAGTTTGGAAATCTAGAAAATTCTAGCATAGGCCACATCATTCCAACAAAATTCCGATATATTCCTGTTTGCAACAAAAAGATTCCACTGTATGGCTTTTCTGCCAACGAGGAGACAAGGAATATGATTTATGCAGTGTTCCCTTAGGACTCTTAGGACCCAGTGTTTCTGGTCATAATTGTATCTGAGTCTAGTGGGATCCCTTGTTAATCTCTGAGGTGGCGGTGAGGGGACAGGTCAAGCTGATTGTGGGAATAGTTCCACGACCTCATTGCTTGGCACTGAAGCACTGCTTCTGAGTGGGTAATAGGTGGTTTCTGGTAACCCCAGCCTTAGGGAGCAGGTCAGCTCAGGCTAAGGGGATGGGTGGATGGTGAGTATGTAAGGCTGTGGGGAAACTAACAGAATTTGAGAGAGCTTGCTGAGATCCAGTTGGAGGCACCTGGCTAAAGTGGGGTGTGGAAGCAGACAGAGGGGAGTATCAGGAGCCAATATGCTGAGTCAGTTGGGTTCCAGAGAAGCCAAATAGCACAGGGAGATCAGCTCAGGGCTTTGTGACCACCTAGAGGGGTGGGATAGGGAGGGTGGGAGGGAGGGAGACGCAAGAGGGAAGAGATATGGGGACATATGTATATGTATAACTGATTTCGCTTTGTTATAAAGCAGAGAACCAAGGTGCCTGCAAATAAGACTGCTGAAGAGGAGCTGAAAGAGGCAAATAAGAACAGGGGCATCCATGCCCGTATTCCTCTGGACAGACTGAGCCCAGTTAATTGGGCCGGTTTGGGGAAAATCACCACGAGGCATCCTGTATTTCTCCTCCAGGCTGTAATAGGACACTGCGTCCTGTGTAGAGGGGATAGCGGACTTGCCCTGCCTTGTGCCCTGGTGTTCTGTACGTCCTCCTCTCAGGATAAATGCACTTCAGTGGGCAGCCTGGCACTCTGAATTGTTCTTACTAAGAACATGTATAATGGGCTTCAAACCATTAACACACAAAGGTTTTCTAGAAGCCAAATCTAGCTGTGCAGCCTCTGATGAGGCCTGACTTTCCAATAGAGGGCAGCATCCGCTGGTCATATTTCTCCATCCTGGAAAGTCTAGTGATAGCTTTAGGGAAATTAAGGGCATGGGAGTTGTGGTCTGGAGAATGGGAAGGAGGGTGGATTTTCTCTTGTGTCATCTCATCTTACAGCATCATGGTGTATCTGAGGACTCAGCTTATTATTGAGTATTTCTTCTCTCCACTGAGTATGGTGCAAAGTCATGGAGGGACCAAAGAGGTTGAAGGGGACTTTGGCTTTCTTTCTACAGAAGCTTGGGTAAAAAAGTGATCACTTCTGCAGGAAAAGTAGCTATCAGGATTTCTTGTGGTGTGGCTTTGTTTCCTGTGGCGTGTGAAAACACTGGCCTTATCTAGTTTTACCCCCCCGCCCCTCAGAAAACGATCTATCTCAATATGAACTCATCTTCCTTCCCCTTTCCAAGGAGGCCCTTCTCAAGTTCCCCTATCAGTAGCTGTCTCACTTCCTTTTAGAAGTTCCCACCCAGTAGTGGCCACATTTCACTCTGGTGAAAGGAGTAAGCAAGAATGGGTAAACTGGCTCAAACCTTAATTTTCCGCCTCGTTGGGGCTCAAAGCTGCCTGGACCCACTCTCCCCAAGGTCAGTCAGCAGCGTAACCGGAGACCTGTGTGTCTGCAACTAATGGGTACCCTTGAAGGGGGGGCTTGCCCAGAAACTTGGTTCCTCTTTCTGCCTAACAACCCAGACAAGTCTTAGTCACTCGCTGACAACACGATGAGTAAGGAGCAGATGTGGTATCTGAACAGAGACCTTTTGACTGAAAATTTAGTGCTCGTTGTATGACATTGGAGGGCCTTTTGAACAATAGGCACTGAATTAATGTTGATTGAGAGGCAGTATACATAACACAGTGGTTAAGAACCCAGCTTCTGACAACTGTTTGTTTTTTTTTAATCTGTGGTAAACTATACATAACATAAGATCTACCATTATTATCATTCACGAGTGTACAATTCAGTACATGAAGCATATTCACAATGCTGTGCAGCCATCACTACTATCCCTTTCCAGAACTTCTTCATCATCCCAACAGAAGCTCTGTATTGAAAGTTGGTTTTGAATTTAGGTTCTGCCACTTGGTAGCTGTGTAAACTTGTACCAGTTCCTTAGGGGACCTCAATTGCCCCATTTATAAGATGAGGATAATAAAAACATGTCTTCATAGAACTGTATGTGTGTGTGTAAACACAAATATACATTGTGATACTAATAAATGTGAATTAGTAATATCAGTTGATTGGTTAATTGGTTCATGTTTATTTCGCATTTACTGAGTTCTTACTCTGTGTCAGGCACTGTGCTTGAGCCACTAAGGGGCAGGGCTAAGACTCAAACCCGGCTTGGCTTGACTTCAGGGCTTATATCTGTACCGCTTGTACTATAAGGATTCTCTCAACAAATGCTGGCTATTTCATTGTTATCATTACTGTTATCAAACTGAGTTTGAAACTCGTGCCCCCTTAGCATCTAAGGCGATGGTAGGCTGCTCTCTTTTATTGCGCAGGGAACGTTCAAAACTTAGAAATAAATTTTCCTCTACACTTAAGTAGAAGAAAGAGGCAGGGAGCCTCTTTGATGTGTATGTATCACTAACCACATATACCCACCCCCTAGGAACTGCCACCCTGGAGGATGCTCGCTTCCTTCTTCATTTGTCCCTCATGGCAGGCCCAGGGCCTAGAGCCTGGTAGGGCCAGCAGTGACAAAGACCAGCTCCCAACAGGTGAAGAAGAATGAAGGCGAAATCCCTTCCAACCATTGCAGCTGCTCAACTCTCCTCCCTACATCCCCTCAACCCCTCCCAGCAGTAGATGGCAGTGTCAAGGGGCAGAGAGAGAGGAAAGAGAACCCTATCCTACTCCGCCAGTCCTGCTATCACTGAAGTTTCTCCCCTCACCCTCTGGCTGTTTCAGTGTCAGCCTCCAGGGCTGGCCAGGGTTGAGGAGAGGACACAGGGGAAGGGAGGCAGAATGTGAGAAAGTTTGGCAACTCTGGGCTTAGTCTCCTACTTCTTGCTCATTTCCTAGCCCTCACCCAGGCCTGCGCCTCCAGGTCCACAAGCCTATTCTCTATCCCTGAGTCCTTTCCCCGGCTACTCCCAACCTTCAACCTGCTGGACTCCCCATCTCCAGCCCCTCGCTCTGCCTCACCTGAACTAAAGGAGTCATCGTCCAACGGCAAACAGGGGGTGGGAGAAGGAGGTCGTCACTGTTCCTGCTGTTAAGGAGAGCCTGGGATCCTCAAGTGACATATCTGAATTCTCCCCTAATACTCTGCCTCGACGCGAGAGATTATTTGCCATTTCTAGGCCACATCTCATGTATTCCTATTTCCATGCCTTTGCTTCTGTTGTTCCAGCTCCTTTAAATACTCTACCCTCTTTGCTGACATTATTCACCTCAAATTCCAATGCTTTCTTAAAGCTCTCCTTGGTCTCTCCGCCTTAGGTGTAGTAGATCTTTTTGATCTTCACTTTTCTCCGTGTGTACCCCTCCAACACTTCAGATAGTCTCTCTCTTAAAGTTACTCATGTTAATGTCTTCTCTCCTCTTACAAGATAACTATCTGAGAGGCAAGGACTCTGAATCACATTGGTACCCCCGCAGTAGTGTCTTGCACATAGGAGACAATTTGGTGAACACTTGACCCTCATTGAAAGTATTTTCCATAGAAACATGGGTAGGTTTTGATTACTTTATGGATTTGGGGGGATGATGGTGAGGGCTCAACCACTGTGTAAAACAGTACTTTTGTCTATAGGAAAATGCAGGCAAACTATAAACAACAGATTTTTTTAAAAAGTTACTTTATTTTGGCCGCGTTGGGTCTTCATTGCTGTGCACCGGCTTTCTCTAGTCGCGGCGAACGGGGGCTACTCTTCATTGCAGTGCGTGGGCTTCTCATTGCGGTGGCTTCTCTTTGTTGCTGAGCACGGGCTCTAGGCACGCGGGCTTCAGTAGTTGTGGCACGCGAGCTCAATAGTTGCGGCTCATGGGCTCTAGAGCGCAGGCTCAGTAGCTGTGGCACACGGGCTTAGTTGCTCCGCGGCATGTGGGATCTTCCTGGACCAGGGCTCGAACCCGTGTCCCCTGCGTTGGCAGGTGGATTCTTTACCGCTGCGCCACCACAGAGGCCCCACGGTTGAATTTTTTTTAACATATGTCACTACAATTCTTTACATTTTGATATTCTTATATACATTAAAATGACAAATGACATAACATGTCAATTATGGTTTTTAACTTATTTTGTCCTAAGATCCTATTTTGATTGGATTTCCATAGGCTTTGACAACTGGAAGGAAATTTACAGGATTAGTAGTCTTACCACGTGAGGCCCTTGTGGAGTTAAAAAAGAAAAGCTTTATTTTCTTTTTAATTAATTAATTTATTTATTTTTGGCTGCATTGGGTCTTCATTGCTGCACGTAGGCTCTCTCTAGCTGCAGCGAGAGGGGACTACTCTTCCTTGCGGTGCACAGCCTTCTCATTGCGGTGGCTTCTCTTGTTGTGGAGCACGGGCTCTAGGCACGTGGGCTTCAGTAGTTGTGGCACGCGGGCTTAGTTGCTCCGCAGCATGTGGGATCTTCCCGGACCAGGGCTCGAACCCGTGTCCCCTGCATTGGCAGGTGGATTCTTAACCACTGAGCCACCAGGGAAGTCCTAAACAACAGATTTCAACATGCACACCGGGTTTTTAAATTGCACATGGCCCAGACTGATAGCAGGAAAAAAAATTGCTTTAATTGGTCAGCTGCAAGTTGAATCTTCCACCAGCAGAGGGCAGCATCAGTAGCGCCCAAGCTGAAACAACCATGAATCCAAGCTCCTTTCCCAGGGTGGTCATCCTTTCTGTCAGTGGAGGAGACAGGGAATTCTCTGGCAAAAGTCAACAGAACCCCCTATCAGCTATGTGGGAATTCAGAGTTGAACTGGGAGGTGGCTGTGGAAGAAGGGAAGGATTGGCCTCATATACATTAAATTCCTTCCCACTGGAGCTGTAGGGGAGCAGAATTTATCACCCCAAAACATGTCTCTCTGGCATAAGGATTATTTTTAAGAAACAGCAGATATGGGAGAAGCTTTGAAAACCAAGTAGAAGTTACCCTTTGTAAAAGCTATTTACATTCATAAGGGAAATCTCCATTTGTAAGTGCGTCTCCCTGCTGTACCAGGAAGAAGGTGATGATGGTCCCTTATCATTGTATAGAAGTCAAAGACTCAAATTCGCATAACAACGTTACACTTGTTTACTGTGATTTTCCTGATAACAGCCCATAACCCACTCCCTATTTCTAACATCTTCTTTGGTCTTTCACTGAAGATGGTATGTAAGGTGATGGTTTCTGCCATTTCCGAGAGTTACTCAGTTTTCCTGAGTCTCCTATGTATACATGTTACTAAACTTTTGTTTGTTTTTCTCCTGTTAATCTGTCTTATGTCAACTTAATTATTAGATCAGCCAAAGAACCTAGAAGAGGAGAAGGAAATATCTTCTTCCCCTACAGTTGCCATAGCTGGCAGGATACTTCACTGGATGAACTCTACCTACTCCAAGGTTGCTGCAGCCGAGAGATCCTGGGACATTTGACAAAAAGTTTGCAGAAGGTAGGATTTCTTACCACATCAGTCTCCCAGATCTCTGCCTGCAGGGTCTGATGGAAGCGAGAGTGATGAGAATCCTACTCCCCCACCCAAAAAAATTAGATTAGTAAGAGAAAATACTTGTGGAACTAGTTCCTTAGACACAACGACTCTGGTAAAAAGTTGTTAAATGAGTACTCTTGGTTTTTTGTTTGTTTGTTTGTTTATAATTTTATTTATTTATTTATTTTCGGCTGCGTTGGGTCTTCGTTGCTGCGCGCAGGCTTTCTCTAGTCGTGGCGAGAGGGGGCTACTCTTCGTTGTGGTGCGTGGGCTTCTCATCGCAGTGGCTTCTCTTGTTGCGGAGCACCTGCTCTAGGCACGCGGGCTGCAGTAGTTGCGGCTCATGGGCTCAGTAGTTGTGGCGCACAGGCTCTAGAGCGCAGGCTCAGTAGTTGTGGCACACGGGCTTAGTTGCTCTGCGGCATGTGGGATCTTCCCGGACCAGGGCTCGAACCCATGTCCCCTGCACTGGTAGGTGGATTCTTAACCACTGTGCCACCAGGGAAGCCCAGTACTCCTTTTTTTTTTTTTTATTGATCCTTTTCCTCTCAGAGATGATCACTGTTTTTCTTTGTCTCTCTCTCTCTCTGTTGTGTCATTTGTCTTGCCCTGTGTCTTGAGAGCTTGGCTTTATGACCAGCAAGAATATTCTTTCTGGTCACTGCCAACCAGAGGATGCATGTACCGGCATGTATTTGGCAGGCAGCCCAATAGGCTGTGGATCGGATAAGCAGTGCTCCTTGCCCAAATGTGCCAGCTCTCAGGGGAATTGGTCATATGGGATCCCAGTCCATAAGGGGACTTTGTTTTCTCAACCTTCTTTGTCTCTTTAGTTCTGGAAAAGTCCCATTCCGGTAGCAGCTGCCTAGTGTCACAGTTTAGCGGGTCTATGACTGGAGGTGTCTCATGTCCGCATGGGAAACCACAGACACCGTTGGCACTACATAATTCTTGCTGCCTGTGACAACGAAAGGTCTTTGCTTTCAGCTGTTGCCTTCTTGTTTGTCTCATTTTGTGTCTTGGCTTGGCAACCATCAGGTTGGGGGCCCCCCAGATTTGACCAGACAGAAACATGGGTTGCACCCCTTTTGCAGCTAGATCCGTCTTTCTTTCTTTTGGTTTTCTTTGGGAGCTGAAACAAAAACAACTCTGTCTCATGGGTCTTATGTATACTAATAAAAACATTGGGTTAATTAGTAAGAGAATGGGAAGGGAATGAGGAGAGGATCATAGGACTCTTCCTAGCAGGGTGGCAATCTTTTCATGGTTATTAAGAAATGGGATAAATGAAACAGACATTGATGGGGTTAAAACAAGTTTTAATACAGTACTATCAACGATTGAGAGGACCAGTCCGCCGACGTTAAAGGGCTCCAAACGAGTCTGCTCTATTTACCCCTATTTGGAAACATTTGAAAGGCCAGAAAGTGAATTTAGCAAAAGCACCTGAGATGAGTGGTAAGGCTTGCTTTGCTGTCCCTTATAACTCCTCTTACTTTCCAGGGCTCTGCCATGGGGCTCTGCCAAATTCAGGCTATTGTGTATGTGTCCAGGACCTCCACCCAAAGAATTCATGTCCCCTGGACAGCAGCAGAGTTTTTATGGGTCAACTGTCTTTGTTTTGCAAATCTCTGCAAGGCTAGTGGTGTAGCCCTAAAGACAATTCAAAGAGCTACCAAGCCCCAAACCTCCCTTATTCATCTCAAAATGCTTTTAGGTATTGGGATGTTGGAAACAAAATTGTCTTGCACTTAAGAAAAAGAAAAAAAAATATTCTAAATAGTAATTATCCTACATCTCGGATAATAGGGAAATATGCTCCCAAGACTCCATCTTGGAGAAAACTTGGACACTTTCTCTGTACCTTTGTGATGTAGATTTTCTACCCATCCATGTTCTCTAGGGCCCAGGAGCCATTCTTTGAACTGTAATCTTTAGGGAGATATTTCTTATCAAAAGAGAAAAAAAGAGGGAGAAGTATTTGGAAAATGGACAAATGAAAAATCTTAAGTGTCTCTCTGTATGTTTGTGTGTGTCTATATATGTACTCTGTAGACGTTTGATATTTTTTTCTACCTCTAAATGGTATTACCAAAATTAATTTGTAAAAGAGCTCTATTTAGTTGGTTTGAAGGCAAGTGCTTGTAAGGATTGGGTATTCTGAAACTCTCAGAAATATAGAAACTAACCTGAATGCTTTTTCAAGTTCATGTGATCTAGGATAATTTTGGTAAATTAAAGCTAGTTTAAGTTTGTTGGTTTAATTAAAATAGATATGTCTTTAGAGTTATCAACACGGAAGGTAATGCAGGCATGCAACTTTTATTCCACCCGGGTTTATTCATCAGATAAGTTCATACTATCTGTTACATAATTTGTCAGCAGGAAAATTAGCTTGAGATGATTGCTGACTTTGTCTAATGTCTCATGAAGTTTTTGAGTAGTCTAAACATAATTGTTGGGAGCAAATTATTTAGATAGATGTAAGTGGGATAAGAGTTTTTAGGCATAATAATTATGTATTATGGTATGTGTACTTAAAAATGAGCTTTAAAATCAGTAGTGTACTTATATAAAGCTAACACTTAATTTTCTTTCACCTGCTAAAAAGACACCATTTTTCTGTACAATTGGTCAGCTCTTGATAATAAGATACTATGAAAGGTTTTTTTTTCTTTTCCTTTAAGTCATATCTGCCTAGAAAGCAAATATTTTGTTATTTATGAAAATAATTTCCTGTGCCTTATGAGGTCTTTGCTTGGTTTTGCTCACCACTATGTAACCGTATGTATTTGCCTTTGAAATCTTTTATTGTCACTTTGGTTAAATAGATAACTGAGTATTATTTCATAATCTGTGATCCTATTTAGTCAGGTGTCCACACTTTTTGATGTCTTTGTCAAACTTCCCCAAATCAAATTCTAAATGAAGTGCTTTTGACCTCTAGCTAACTTTGAAATTTTTCAGAGGGCCCCTCAAACATCTCAAAGAGAGATATTCAACTAATTAAGCTTATTTGGTATGTCAAATTGCATGGGAAGCATTGTCAAATAATGATGCTAAACATTCTTTGATTATATTTGTGTAGGTATATGTTATTAATAGAAATGTTCTAGAAATTGTATGAAATTCTTAAAATCTAATATGTCCTTGTATAATGTTATCATTTGTAATTCTAGTTTTATCTTGATTGTTGTATATTATGGAAATGACCAAATTTCCTTTTCAATTACATTGTAATGAATTCTACTTAACCGTTGTCATTTTTAAGTCTTTTGTCATTTATAGTTATTGTTTTACTCTGATGCTTTTATAAAAGTGCTTCGTCTTCAACAAGACTCATAGAAAAAACTCTGGATACAGATTTCTGATAAATTTTCAGACCACTGAACTGATAAGAATTTACGGAACTGTAATGGGGAAATTGATGGCTTCATAAAACTTCTAATGAAGGACCATGATCAACAAGAATTAATTACGTGGAACTGAATGAACTGAGGAGGATGAGTATAATTTTTCTATAATTGTTTTTGAAATATTGCTGGTTCTTTAATCTTTTGTTTTCCGGATATAAAGAAATCTTTCCTCTTAAGCTAACTATGATTTACAGCAATTTGGTAGATTATACCTTTGTAAGCAGAATTAAAACATTTATCTTTTTCTCCCTACCTGATCCCTCCAGAATTCAGAAACTCATAGTGAGTATTCTTATTTTCATGAAAGTATATTTATTTGCATAGGTTCAATAAGCATCTGCTCTCCTTGTAACAGGACACAATTGGAAACTGGTTATATTACCAAGGCTTCGACTATAATGTCATATTTGAGAGAGACATACCTAGACTCAGATGTGACCAGACAGCTTAAAGAAACTAAGGTTGACTTTATGGAGCCAATAAAGCCCCTTGGAAATATTGGCCTGGCACCTTGCTTACAGGGTTCCCAATAGCCTAACCAGGTGAGTAAAGAAGGTCACTTCCTGGCAGGTGCAGGAACCTTAGGATATTTGGGGGACCTCCAGAAAAGAGGAATTCACCCAAATCCGTAAGTATTGCAGACAAAGTCTGATGGTAAGTATTTGGCGTGGCTTCTTAGCCTCAAGAGGCTATTAAAAGTTCAATCTAGAGATTCCTCATAAAAAGTTCCCACAGAGCAGATTTAAAATAGCCTATATGGGGCTTCCCTGGTGGTGCAGTGGTTGAGAATCCGCCTGCAGATGCAGGGGACACGGGTTCGTGCCCCGGTCCGGGAAGATCCCACATGCCGCGGAGCGGCTGGGCCCGTGAGCCATGGCCGCTGAGCCTGCGCTCCGCAACGGGAGAGGCCACAACAGTGAGAGGCCCGCGTACCGCACACACACACACACAAAATAGCCTATATGATCAATCTCTATTCTTGCTGCATTTATGTAAATAGTTCTGCCCAGCTTGTTGAAACTAGACTTATTTTACAAACAAATTAGTTTAATTTGGCTATATTTGGTAGGAATGGGGGTAGAAATTTTAGAGAGAAAAATTATGTTTCAGTCATATACCTTTGTGAAAAGATTCTAGTACTGTTCGGTGTCTTCAAGGTTTTATTTTCCTGAATTCTTTTAGTGTCTTCATGTCTGGCTACAACTCTCCAAACTCACACTTTCAATTTTCTCCTATCCTTTTGACTTGAAATCACTAATAACTAAGCTGCAAACTGGAGCTAGAAGATTTGATATAAACTTCAGAAAAATTGCCACAATAGCTCATGTTTAGACAATCTTCTCCATGCCTGTTGCTGTCTGGGCCACTTAGAAAGTTTACCTGATGACCTCGTCAGAGACATTCAAACAACAAAGCAGGAAAATCTGTCAGATTGCCACTGCCTGCCCTCACTCCATCTGAAGATGTGTCCGGGAGGAAGAAATTTTCCTCTACCTTCCTAGGTTCTTCTGGCTGGTCTAAGAAATTGATATGAGACAGATTAACAGGAGAAAATCAAACCAAAGTTTAGTAACAGGTATAAAAAAGGAGAGACCCAGGAAAACTGAGTAACTCTCCAAAATGGCTGAAGCCCTCACCTTAAATAGCATCTTCAGTTAAGAACAAAAGAGGATGTTGAGGATAGGGGTTTGGGACCTCAAAGGAGAAGAAGGAAATTGACATGGAGATGGAAAAGTGAATGTTTGGTAAACAAATGTTTGCTGGGCCATGCAAAGACAATGGGACACAGAGTGGATCCTAATCTCTAGGCTCACCATATCTAACCCATATTCTTTGCAGATATATCTGGTTATATAGCTCTATTCCAAGAACAAGACTTTTACCTACATTGTTTTGGCAGCTAAGGGGGAGGTAAAAAGAAAGACTTCCAGAGTCTTCTGTTTCTTAAAAATAATCAGCCTAAATTATCCTCATGCCAAAGAGAAACATTTTGAGGTGGCAAATTTTGCTCCCTACAGGTCCTTTGAGCCTAATCCTAGAAATCTTCTTGACTAGCAGCTATCGGGACTCAGGCACTAGGTTTATAATTTGCTCCAACCATTAACCTTTGTTTTTCTTTTGTTTCCACAGAAATGCCTTATTAAACTCCTGATACAATATAGGCCTAACTTTAAGAGCCCAGCTACATCAGCCACCTTCTGAAATGAGATGCAACTGTTTAATTGAATTGATCTGAAACAGGAGGGAAGGGGGCAGGGCACAACCTTTAAAAGAATGACATAACTGTTGAGGACATGACAAAAACTGGTTAGAACCAACTATGTCAAAGATGGCAGAAGATTCAACTTCCAGTAGACTATGACCCTCATTATGTGCTCATTGTAATACATTAGCATTCTAAATGACACACCCACCAGTGCCATGACAGTTCCAAGAATAACCATAAAAGGCCAAAAAGTGGGCGGTGGACCAATTCCTGGAAATCCCCACCCCTTCCCCAAGATAGTCAGAATAATCCTCCCACTCATTAGCCTATGAAATTACCCAGCCCATAAAAACTAACTACGACTTACTTCGGGGCCTCTCGCCTTCTAAGATGGCCCACACTCTGTGGAGTGTGTTTCTCTCTAAATAAATCCACTTCTCACCTATCACTTTGTCTCTCACTGAGTTCTTTCTGCGATGAGACATCAAGAACCTGAGCTTCATTAAATCCTGAGACCAGGTGTGTGATCTCATTTAAAAGACTGTGGGTTCAAGTCCCAGTCTGGGTTCTGGCTGGGTTTCAGTCCTGGCCTGTGGGTTCAAGTCCCATCTGAGTTGTACAGTTTCAGACCTATTCTCAGGACTACGAGACTGGTTCCATGAAATGGAGCAATTTAGCTTCTGGATTGTGAAATTTCGTGGGGAAGGTTCGAAGGTGGGACTATAGCAGAGCAGAATTTGTCACTCCAAAATATGTCCCTTTGGCATAAGGATTATTCTAGGCTGATTATTTTTAAGAAAGAGCAGACATAGAAGAAGCTCTGAAAATCAACTAAAAGTTACCCTTTGTAAAAGACATTTACATTTGTAAGGGAAATCTCCACTTGTAAAGGTATCTCCCTGCTGTACCCGGAAGGGAGGGATGACTCAATCTCAAGAAACTCTTATCATTGAAGAAGGCAAGGACTTAAATTTGCATAGCAACCTTACACTAATTTACTGTGCCCTGGTAACAGCCCATAACTGACTTCCTACTTCCAACATCTTTTGTCTTTAGCTGAAATGGTATTTAAGGTAATGGTTTCTACTATTTCAGAGAGTTACTCAGTTTTCTTAGGTCTCTCCCATGTATACATGCTATTAAACTTTTGTTTGTGCTTTTCTCCTGTTAATCTGTCTTATGTCAAGTTAATTATTAGGCCAGCCAAAGAACCTGAAAGAGGAGAAGGAAAATTTTTCCTTCCTTACAGATCCAATTGTTAAAGAGGAAAACCACAGGTGCAAAATGATATCACTTGTGCTAAAGCCCATGATACAAATCTTAGATTTAATACCTAATCTAATTGCAGTTTGGATCTTCAGTAGAAATGTAATCTTAATCAACCAGTCCGGAATTTTCTGGTCAGCACCAATGAGGTCATCTGCCATGTGGGCCCTCTACATCCCCCCTCTTCCAGAGGAAGAAGATGCAATCTGCATGATAAAACCCTTGAGGTTTCCTTTCCTCCCCAGAGAAGATGTCCTGACCTAAAAATAATCATTTCTTTTCTTTTGCTAAGCGCTTTCTTGCCCCATCCTTCTTCCTATAAAAACTTTCCATTTTGGACAACCCCTCATAGCCCCCTTCTAATTGCTAAGTGGGATGCTGCCCGATTCATGAAATGTCTAATAAAGCCAATCAGATCTTCAAGTTTACTCGGTTGAATTTGTTTTTAATTTATTAATTTTATTTATTTATTTTTGGCTGCGTTGGGTCTTCGTTGCTGTGCGCGGGCTTTCTCTAGTTGCGGCGAGTATGGGCTACTCTTCATTGAGGTGCATGGGCTTCTCATTGCAGTGGCTTCTCTTGTTGCGGAGCATGGGCTCTAGGAGTGTGGGCTTCAGTAGTTGTGGCATGTGGGCTCAGTAGTTGTGGCTCATGGGCTCTAGAGCGCAGGCTCAGTAGCTGTGGCACAGGGCTTAGTTGCTCTGCAGCATGTGGGATCTTCCCGGACCAGGGCTCGAACCCATGTCCCCTGCATTGGCAGGCAGATTCGTTACCACTGCACCACCACAGAAGCCCCATGGTTGAATTTTTTTTAACACAAGTCACTACAATTCTTTACATTTTGATATCCTTATATACATTAAAATGACATAAAATGACAAATGACATAACATGTTAATTATGGTTTTTAACTTATTTTGTCCTAAGATCCTATTTTGATTGGATTTTCATAGGCTTTTACAACTGGAAGGAAATTTACAGGATTAGTAGTCTAACCACTTGAGGCCCTGTGGAGTTAAAAAAGAAAAACTTTATTTTCTTTTTAATTAATTAATTTATTTACTTTTGGCTGCATTGGGTCTTCATTGCTGTGCACGGGCTTTCTCTAGCTGCAGCAAGCGGGGACTACTCTTCCTTGCGGTGCACAGCCTTCTCATTGTGGTGGCTTCTCTTGTTGTGGAGCACGGGCTCTAGGCACGTGGGCTTCAGTAGTTGTGGCACGTGGGCTCAGTAGTTGTGGCTCACAGGCTCTAGAGCGCAGGCTCAGTAGTTGTGGCTCACGGGCTTAGTTGCTCCACGGCATGTGGTATATTCCTGGACCAGGGCTCAAACCCGTATCCCCTGCATTGGCAGGCGGATTCTTAACCACTGAGCCACCAGGGAAGCCCAAAAAAGAAAACCTTTAAATCAAGTATTTCTGGCATATAAAAAGTAGAAATAATATAACCAACACTCACATACCCAGCACCCAGCTTAAGAATCAGAACTACAGAGCTGGTTACACAGGTATGTTCACTTTGTGAACATTTACTGAGCTGTACTGAGACACGAGGGAAGGGGGCAGGGCACAACCATTAAAAGAATGACATAACCATTGAGGACATGACAAAAACCGGTTAGAGCCAACTAGGCCCAAGGTGGCAGTAGACTCGATTTCCAGTAGACTTGCACCTCATTATATGCTCATTGTATACATTAGCATATGCTAAATGATACACCCACAGGCGTGATGACAGTTCCCCCGAGGCCAACCATAAAAGGCCAAAAAGTGGGCAATGGCCCAATTCCTGGAAATCACCACCCCTTCCCCAAAATAGTTGGAATAATCCTCCTACTTGTTAACCTATGAAATTACCCAGCCTATAAAAACTAACCACCCCTGCACCCCAAGGCCCCTCTCACCTTTTGAGAAGGACCGCGTTCTGCCTATGGAATGCGTATCTCTGCTTTCACTTTACTATGGCTCATTCCTGAATTCTTTCCTGCACAAAGCCAAGGACCCTCACTTGGTGGCCTGTCCCAGGGACTCACCTGAGACCTGGGACATGACCATCCTCTCATGCCCCATTTCCCTGCAACCTCTTTACAAAGGATATTAATAAATCTATAATACTTCTTACCTATCACTTTGCCTCTTGCTGAATTCCTTCTGCCCCAAGACGTAATGAACCTGAGCTTCATTAAGTCCTGAGACCAAGTGTGTGGTTTCAGCTGGGAGATACTGGGTTTGAGTCCCCTCCTAATCCAGAGATTGTGGGTTCAAGTGCCATCTGAGGTATGCGGTTTCAGCACCCTTTTATTTTGTGCTCTTTTTTTGTACATATGTTACCTTCCAATAACATTTACCAAAAAACTGACAGATACAAGTGTAGCTTCTGTGTATTCTCCTAATCTCATCCTCATCTGCAGAGGTCCTGAATATAGAGATTCTCATTCCCAGGCAAGTTTTTGCACTTTTACTGCTACCGAATGCAAGTTCCTGTGCCCAACGCACAGTGAGGCCAAACAAACCGAAACGTCAGAGTTTGGAGCAGAGAAAGGTTTATTGAAGCGGCATGCAAGGAGAACGGGTAGCTCATGCCCCCCCAAACCCCGAACTCCCCAAAGGGTTTCCGCAAAGCATTTTTAAAGGCAAGGTGAGGAAGGGGTGTCCCAGGGTAGGTGATCAGCTCATGCACAATTCTCTGATTGGTTGATCGTGAGGTAACAGGGTGGTGTCACAAGTGTTAACATTATCAATCCTTAGGCGCCAGAAAGTCTGGGGGCTACTGTGCTCATGATAATCAATTAGTTAATTTCTTCCATTTGGTGGTGGTTTTTAGCATCTGAAAAACTCAGGAAACATACATTAGATACTATTAACTGGGTACTTCAGAGAGGAGCTACAGCAGAGGATAAGGGGAGGGGTCTGTCTTCGAAAGGCCCCATAGGGTCCTGCTCAATTATGCATACAGCCATAAGGAGTATGTAGTTTTCTTTTGCATTTTTCAAAACTTCATGTGAAGAGTGATCTGAGTATATTCTTCTTCAATTTGTTTGTTTTACTCCACACTGCTTTGTGTATTATTATAGTCACTTGGAATACATTAGAATAGAAATTCTTGTGAGATATTTATCTACTTTATATTTACCTGCGATTACTTTTCCTCTGCTCTTTGGGACTGCCTACTTGAAACTTTTGAAGAGGTGATTAGACTTGGTGGAATCACTCAACTTGAAGGAATCTCTAGAAAACAGCCCATACTCCCCCTGCCAAGCCTCTAGTCTCTACCCAAGGTTGTACCTCATACTTGCTTGTTCAAGGCTTAAAAATATTCAACCAGCAATTTCAAACAACAAACACTTCCTAAAATGCATCTTTTAACATTTCTGAAATGCAAAGTTGTTTGGGAAGGTATTAGCACGCATAAGAAAATGTTACACAGGCAACTCTGATTTCTTCTGAAATGTTAATGATTTATCCTGAAATGTTAATGATTTATCATCTTGAAATTTACACCTATTCAGTTCTGCATCTCAATTTTTTAAAAGTCTCCACCCTCAAACAGGGACACATGAGGGCAAATTGAAGCGAGTGAGGAAAACATTTTGCATATAAACCTTGATCTCATTTTCCTATTAAGACCCAAGAGAACAAAAACCCTCAGATAATATCCCCTCTCTCATTCTCTTCAACACTTCTACCATTTATTTTATGCAAATGACTGATTATTAAGGTCAAACCAGGTTATCACACAACTTCTTTGTCATTCCCCAGATAAAGATATAACAGACTAATACTGCTCTTTTAGAAAGAGTTCCAGAATTTCGAAACATGTAAATAGTGCAAAACATGTTTTAATAAAAAAGGATTGGAAATCCAGGTGTTTTACAGAGTACCTCATTTTTCAAAGGAGAAACCCTAAATTTACAGTTCTGCAATGTTTATCATTTTACTCACCAGGGTTTTCTTTCCTTCAACACTCCCATTTATTGCCATCTTAGGAAGTTGCCACTAAAGGTATATGGCTTTGGTTCTGCAACTTTTAGGGCAGGGGTGAGGGGTGGTGTAGGAGGTACAAATCTAGGTCAAATTATCCACACGTTCTTTGCTATAGCCACTTCTTTCTATAATTTAAATGGGTGTTTTTACTTTTCCCAAAGAAGAGTTAAGGGAATAGAAAAGCACTAAAATAGTCGTATTAGTAGATTCGCGGATAGGCCCTGTGGTGGGAAAAAAAACCCAAACATTTGTGCCTTGGATTCATTCATGTAGTCAATAAATACTTTTGGAGTTCCCACTGTATGCTGATCATTGTCCTAGGTGCTGAGGGAACAGCAGTGAGAAAGACTGACAAGGTCCCTGTCCCTACAGAGTTAATGTTCTATTAGGGAGAGACAGATGGCAAATAAGTACACTAGTAAAATAAACAGCATTTCTTTAGGCAGTGGTAAAGCCCATGTAGACAACAAAATGAGATAAAGTGATGGAGGACGGTGATGGTGGTAGGGTGATTGTTTTAGATGGATTGGTCAGGGAAGGTCAACAAAACATGGAGTTGCCATATGGCTAGGCAATGTAAATCCTCTCTATATAGAAACGAAAACTTATGCCTACACAAAAACTCATACGCAGATGTTCACAGCAGCATTATTCATAATGGCCAAAAAGTAGAAAGTGCCCAATGTCTTTCAACTGCTGAATAGACAGACAAAAGGTGGTCTATTCCTACAATGGAATAATATTTGACCATAAGAAAGATTGAAGCACTCTTATAACATGAATGAACTCTGAAGCTTTTATGCTAATTGAAAGAAGCCAGTCAGAAAAAACCACTTATCATATGATTCTGTTTATGTGAAGTGTCCAGAATAGGCAAATTTAGGGAGACAGTAAATTAATTGTTGCCTAGGGCTGGGGAGGAGATGGCTGATGGGGGATAATAGCTAAAGGGTACAGGGTTTCTTTATGGGGTGATGAAAATAGTATAAAATTAGGTAGTGGTGATGATTGTAAAACTGTGAATATACTACAAACCACTGAACTGCACACTTTAAAATGGCTGAATTTTATGGTACGTGAATTATAGCTCAATTTTTTAAAAAGATAAGAGTTGTATCATCAATACTTGAGAAACAATACTTTGCTACTCATTTCAAAGTGAGAGTAAAACATTTAAAAAGAAGAAAAAATAAGTGATGGGTGAGTCAGTCATATGGCTTGTGCGGAAGCATGGTTTCGGGCAAAGAGAATGGCAGGTGCAGAGGTTCTAAGAGTAGGGAGAGATTGGTTTGTTTGAGGAACAGAAAGAAGACCATATGGCTGCTGTTCCGCAGAGGAGGAAGAGAGTGATGAGAGATAAAGTGGAGAAGTAGGTAGAGACCAGATAGCATAGTTATTTTTCCAGCCATTTTAATGAATTTGGATTTTTTTCTAAACACAATGAGAAAGCACTGGAGCGTTTCAGGCAAGGAAATTAAACAATCTGGTTGGAATTTTGCAAAGATTCCTCTGGCTGCCAGATGAAGAATAGTTTGTGAACTGGGCTATGAATAGAGGCAGGGAGACTAGTTAGAAGGCCACTGCAGGAGTCCAAGTGAGACGTGATGGTGGCCTGGACTTAGAGAAGATGGAGAGAAGTGGATAGATTTAGAACATATTTTGTAGGTAGAACTATTAAGTCATACTAATTTAGTGAGTATAAAGTGTAAGGGAAAATGAGAAATCAGATATAACTTCTAGAATTTTGGTCTGAAATACAAATAAATAATTGTCTTTTTAAAAAATTTCTCTAGAGATCTTTTGGACCATGGGAAAACATATGACTGTATCTAGTTTTAACTCAAAAAAGCAACATGTGGATCTGTCCTTGTTTCCTTAGTCACTCAGGCACTATTTTGTTTCAGTTTTCACCCTTTTCTCTTTCAAATAATCCAACTGCCATCAATAGCTGTGTGATAATAACAATGAGCGGTCTTTTTTTTTTTTTTTTTTGTGGTATGCGGGCCTCCCTCCGTTGCGGCCTCTCCCGTTGCGGAGCACAGGCTCCGGACGCGCAGGCTCAGCGGCCATGGCTCACGGGCCCAGCCGCTCCGCGGCCTGTGGGATCCTCCCAGACCGGGGCGCGAACCCGGTTCCCCTGCATCGGCAGGCGGGCGCTCAACCACTGCACCACCAGGGAAGCCCTGAGCGGTCTTTTTATCTTAATTTTACGCTTCATTGTTATTATGTTATTACTTCCTCCCACTGTTTTTTCTTACCTCCTACTTATAAACTTAGACTTACTAGAACATAAACTTGCCAAGAAGGCCACCGCCTGACCATTTGTATCTGCCAGTGTATCTGCCAACTCAGGGATACAAAGAACTACGGGAGGCCACATTTTTCTTGGGAGTTGCCCATGGAGTTTTGAACTGTCTGCGGTTTTCAATTACTTCGTTCTATCACCATAGCTAATTGAGTTGGCGCTACGTCTTTGGGGAAAAAAAAGGCTTTGTAATGAAGAGTGAGGGGCTGGCCGACTTATTTCATGCAATTCAGCTAAAAAGCTCTACAGGAGAAACTTAGTAAGGTCATGATAACGTATTTTTTTCTTCTTGTATGCATTCCAGTTTTAGAAAAGCTTCGGTTTCTAAAATTGCTTTTTAAATTAATGAAGATTTCTTAATACAATAGACTTCTCACTGAGAAATCAAGTAATCAGTATTAACATAATCTTCAGTTTTATGACTGATACGGAATCATGCAATTTCTCATTAAGCTACTTGGAAGATGGTCACCTTTCCTTCAGGTGCTGTTTATCTAATAGAATTTGAAAGAGGCCCTTTGCACCCAATACGTCCAAAATGGGTCTCATTACTTTTCCCTCATGCCTGATTTCTCCTGTGTCCTCTGTTATAAACAGCGTTGTCACCCAGACGATCAACAGAGTCGGACCTCCCTCATCTCTCTCATTTAATCAGTTACTAAGTCTTGTCAACCTACCTCCTAAATACCCCATGCATGTGCCGAGTCATCCATCACTATTCATCTCTATTGCTACCGCCTTGGCTCATCCCTCTTTCTCTCTTGCCTAGAACATTGCGATAGTGTTCCGACAAATCCTCCTCTTGTCAGTTGGCTTCCTCTCCAAGGAATTAATTAATTCTTAATTAATTCTACTGCCATGGATTTTTCTAAATGTAAATCTGACTTTTAATCTCCTACCTAAAATCTTTCAATAGCTCCCTAGAGCCTGTTGGATAAAATCCAAACCCTTAGCATGGCATACAAGACCCTTCATTATTTGTCCTCTGTTCATTTTTCCAACATCACTTCCGACTCTCTCCCCATGCCATAGGGTATCCTGAATTACTTATAGGGCCCCTATATTGGTTATGAGTTTTATGCCCCATTGACTTTGTACATATTGGTCCTCTGCCCAGAATAATGCTTCCTTATTCATCCCTCGCCCCACTCCAGCAAACTCCTATTCTCCTTCACAACCCAGCTCAAATGACTTCTCTATGAAACTTTCTGAGATCCATTCCTTGACCCTGGGCCCTGATAAAAAAGTAGGTACTTATTGAATGCTGCTGAATGGGTAAATGCATTGAATGGATGAAAGTTAGTTCGTGAGGCCAAGGGTGAAAGGGGCAGGAATGAGGATGCTGGGGCACTGAAGTGTGTGAGAAGCTGAGCCAGAGAGGTTGGATTACAGATGAGAAAGGAAGGAAAGTTGCAAAGAAAAGAGGGAGGAGCAAAGGCAGATTTGTGGTTTCCCTGGGTTAGGATGACCTTCCTATACTTACCTATTTATTTCGTAAAAAAGGGAAACATGGTAACTACTGAACTGAAGCTGCCTACAGAGGAAAGGTACTGAGAGGCCTTTGTAGAAAGGGGACGGAAAATAAGGTCATATGGAGATACACATTGTTTTTGTTGTTATTGTTGTTACAAATAAAGTCATGTTTTCACATAGCTCAAAAGAAATACACACCACAAGCAATGCTACATAGGTTTATTGTTCTAGTATCTCCTCTTCCTGCTAACATCCCTGGGAAGATTACCCCTCTCCCTGCCCTCCCAAGCCTCTCTGCCGGGAGGAAATTTGGAAAGAAAGCTAAAATCCCTGAGAGCCTATAGAGTTTCCACTACAACTTTTAACCCACATTCAATGTAGGGAAGAGATGTACAGTAATAGCTCAGCCCCCAGATATCCCAAGACACTAAATGAAGAAATACTTTAGTCTAATAGGACTAGAAATGCTCTTGAAGGTCATTTGGTTCAACCCTCAGGTATCACAGATGAGGAAATTAAAGCCAAGAAAGCTTTGGTTAGTAGTAGTAGGGCTGGGACCAGAACCCAAGTTTTTTTTTTTTTTTTTTACATTTGCCAATTTATTTATTCATTTGTTTGTTTGTTTTAACATCTTTATTGGAGTATAATTGCTTTACAATGGTGTGTCAGTTTCTGCTTTCTAACAAAGTGAATCAGTGATACATATACATATGTTCCCATATCTCTTCCCTCTTGCGTCTCCCTCCCTCCCACCCTCCCTATCCCACCCCTCTAGGTGGTCACAAAGCACCGAGCTGATCTCTTGTGCTATGCCGCTGCTTCCCACTAGCTATCTATTTTACATTTGGTAGTGTACATATGTCCATGCCACTCTCTCACTTCGTCACAGCTTACCCTTCCCCCTCCCTGTGTCCTCAAGTCCATTCTCTACGTCTGCGTCTCTGCGTCTTTATTCCTGTCCTGCCCCTAGGTTCTTCATAACCATTTTTAAATTTTTTTAATTTTTATTTATTTATTTTTTTGCGGTACGCGGGCCTCTCACTGCTGTGGCCTCTCCCGTCGCGGAGCACAGGCTCCGGACGCACAGGCCCAGCGGCCATGGCTCACGGGCCCAGCCGGTCCGCGGCACGTGGGATCTTCCCGGACCGGGGCACAAACTCGTGTCCCCTGCATCGGCAGGCGGACTCGCAACCACTGTGCCACCAGGGAAGCCCGAACCATTTTTTTAGATTCCATATATACGTGTTAGCATACGGTATTTGTTTCTCTCTTTCTGACTCACTTCACTCTGTATGACAGACTCTAGGTCCATCCACCTCACTACAAATAACTCAATTTCATTCCTTTTTAAGGCTGAGTAATATCCCATTGTATA
>NC_041234.1:84671689-84677795 GCF_002837175.3 Physeter macrocephalus | reverse complement strand
TATGCTTTTCTCAGGGTATATGCCCAGTAGTGGGATTGTTGGGTCGTATGTGCTTTGTTACTGCTACTCATTTAATTTCAAACTACTAAAAAATATTGATAGAATATCCATTTCTGACATTTAATGCTTACCACACCTTTATGGGGCAGGTGTTATTAATTCAATTTAAAGATGATGAAATGAAAGTTCAGAGCAGTTAACTTATCTGCCCTAAATTCACACACCAAGTAAGTGGCAGGGCTAGGATTTGAAACCAGTATCTTGCTAATGCCAGAGCTGATCTCTGATAGAAGAGGGAAACACTCTAAGTCACACCCCTCCTGACCAGCCTAACTGACCGTATTACACCTCCCAAAGCCACTCAGTAGAGAAAGGCCACTCTAGTAACTGGTATTCACATAACCACTGGTTGAAATACGTGTTCTGGACAACAGTCTATACAAGAAGCCCATAGCATCTTCCTGAGGGAGGCTTATATCTACTGGTTGTATTTCCTCACATCCTTTGTTATCATTCTTTTTTTTTAAACATCTTTATTGGAGTATAATTGCTTCACATTGTGGTGTTATTGCTGCTGTATAACAAAGTGAATCAGCTATACATATACCCCCATATCCCTTCCCTCTTGCGTCTCCCTCCCACCCTCCCCAGAACCCAAGTTTTATGGCTCTCTTTCCAGCAAACTTTTCACTACAGCAAATTCTTATTCATTCAACAGAGTTGACCATCAGTTGCGTGCCAGACATTGTGCAATGTCTTAGGGATACAGAGATGAATAAGCCACGGTTTTGGCTCTTAAAACACAGTCTAGTGGGGGAGGCAGAGAAACACCATTCGCAGTAGTATGGAGCATGGATGAGAGTATTATGCCTAAGATATTATGGGACAACAGAGGAGAGAGATGGGGCAGAGCTTAGGGGTGGGAGGGAGAGAGGTGTCAAGGAAGGAAGTCTTCCTAGAGGAGGTGAAACCTGGTATGTCTTAGAGAAGAAGAAAATTTAGCCAGAAGTCATGACTTCTGATTGTTTATAACCTATATTTTTTGTTTTGCTCATTTAATGCAGATTGTGTCACAGATTCATGAAGTATGTCTTGCCTTCCCCATAAGATTGTAAGTGTTTTGAAGGAAGGAGCATGTCTTTACTTTGTTATATTATCCCATAGGGCCTAGCTCCTTCCTGTGTATGGACATGGTAGGTAGTAAACAAATATTTGTGAAGTGAATGGATAAATGAGGGAATAAATAATTATACTTCCTGAGTGCTTACATTTTTTAACTCTTTGAAGCCTTACATAAATTCTATGAAGAAGTAACTATCATTATCTCACTTAAAAATGAGGAAATTAAGGCATAATGAGGTTACTCGTTATATAGCAGAAAGAATGAAGAATCAAGAAATCTGAGTTCTGGACTCCAGCAGGAACTAGACTAACAACCATTTGTGGTAAATGGCTTAAATGTCTATTTCTCCCTGTTTACGCATTATAATCATACTGGACTACGCTGGCAATGGTGGAAATGACTGGTCTGAGAAACAGCTTGGCTTTGGAACTGTAGGATAGCAAGGTTGTTTGAACATAACTTTGAGTTGTTACTGTCTAATTTTCATGTTCCAACCAGTTAGCGAGTCAGCCTGCCTTCTCCTTCCTTACCTACATTCAGTGATTTTCAGCTGCTACCAAAAATCTAAGAACCTAAGTGTTGTCCAAATCTCACCTGTAATCCCCCAGTCTGACTGGAGCCCACCCCGTGGCCTGCTCCAGAGGAGGTGTCCTGGTGGATCTGTTTTCTAAGCAGTTGGTCCAGATTTGTTTCCCGTACCTGCATTTCTTTTAGGTTAATACCATGATGAGGCAAAAATCTGAAATCTTGTAAATGTTTCATGGAGATACTTGTCCAAAAAAAGATACAGAAACCCAAGGTCTAATAGGACTTTATTTTGCATTTCTAACTATTTGATCATGGGTTGGTCAGTGATTTGTTGATTTACTTGTTTACTTGTTTGGAGTTAGTATAAAAATTCAAATTTCTCTGCCAGACATAGCTGGCAGTCCACTCTCTGCCCACTGATAATCTCACAGATTCTCCAGCTCGGATCCTGGGCTCTAGCTATACTGATCTTTAACACAGAACTCCTGCAGAACATGTTCAGTCCTGTTTTTCCTGGACCATTCCCTTGACAATTCCACCTGCCCAGCAATCCCTAATAGGCAGCTGCTCTTAGAGCTTTAGCTGTTAATCCTCTCTGCACCTCTGTAGTGCATTTGGTCTGCTCTCTACAATGTTCCCCTTGTTCGCATGTGCCAGGGTATGCCACAGATTCAAGAAATGCTGGCATCCTCAGCAAGTATTAACTAAGTTCCCAAGTATCTGAATGCTGAAGCAGTGTGCTCAGAAGAGGAGGAAACATGTACAGACAGAAACCGTGGAATGTCATTGGCTTTGATGTATGAGCAGGAGGTTGCCAAAGTCATCTAAGCTAGTTAATAATCAGCTCTGGCATTGATTTGCTGCCAAATCTTCAGTTGAGAACACATACAGCAACCATGATTTCTAACATCATGATCCTATTTCTTATTGTTGCTTTTTTCACCCTCAAATAGAAACTGGTGACTGTCCTTTCAGATGGAAAGTGGAGAAAGTTAGGAAAGACAATTAGCAGTGGTAAGTGGAGAGTAAAAAGTGAAGAAAACCACAGAGAAGGTAAAAAGAGCACTGGACAGTGGACCAAGAGACCTAGGTTCTAGTCATAGCTCTTTCATTCACTGGCTGTATGACCTTGGGCAAGGCATGCCACATCTCCAATTCCTCATTTCAAAAGTCTCTTCTGGAGCACAGCTTGTCAACAGGGGAAATTGAAATTGGATAGGTATTAACTGATATTAGAAAATTACTGTTAATTGTATTAGGTGTGGTATTATGATTATGTTTTCTATTCTAGTATTGAGATATAATTGACATACAACATTGTAGAAGCTTAAGATGTACAACATAATGATTTGATTTATGTATGTATTGCAAAATGATCACCATAATAAGTCTAGTTAACATCCATCACATCACATAGTTACAATCTTTTCTCTTGTGATGAGAATTTTTAAGATTTAGTGTCTTAGCAACTTTCAAATATACAATAAAGTACAGTCATCTCTTGGAATCCATGGAAGATTGGTTCCAAGACCCCCTCGGATACCAAAATCCATGGGTACTCAAATCCTTATAGCTGGCCCTCCATATCCATGGGTTCCACATCCATGGATACAGAGGGCCAACTATATTGTTAATTACAGTCACTGCTGTACATTACATCCCCAGAACTTATTTTACCTATAACTGGAAATGTGATTATGTTTTTCTAAAAAGCATAATCTGTTAGAGATACATACTGATTTTTTTATGAGTGAAAGGACACAATGTCTGAGATTTACTTTAAAATACTTTTTCCTTCCCCCCCCCCCAATTTTTTTTTAATTTAGGGAGAGGGTTGGCTAGATAAAACACGAATGGTGAAATGTTAATGATTGTTTAAAATGGGTGATGAGTACATAGGAGTTCATAATATTAGTTTCGGGCTTCCCTGGTGGTGCAGTTGTTAAGAATCCACTGCCACTGCAGAGGACATGGGTTCGAGCCCTCGTCCGGGAAGATCCCACGTGCTGCAGAGCAACTAAGCCCACGCGCCACAACTACTGAGCCTGCGCTCCAGAGCCCGTGAGCCACAACTACCGAACCTGCATGCCACAACTACTGAAGCCTGACTACCTAGAGCCTGTGCTCTGCAACAAGAGAAGCCATCGCAATGAGAAGCCTGCACACTTCAATGAAGAGTAGACCCGCTGCAACTAGAGAAAGCCCGCGTGCAGCAACGAAGACCCAACACAGCCAAAAATAAATTTAAAAAATAAATAAAATTTTAAAAATCCCATAATACTAGTTTATTTTTTGTATATTTGAAATTTTCAATAATAAAATGTTAAATTAAAAAAGATAAGAACTTGTTTGTTTCAAAGGAAGAGGAGATAGAATGTAAAAAATGCATGAGGAATAAAATTAGTTAACATAGGTGTTATATGTTTTCTACCCGCTTTTAGTTTCAGCCATCAAATTAGCCTTATGACCAATACTATATGAAGACAACTATTACGTGCATAAACTATGATTTTTGCATGATATTTTATTTGGATACCATGAGTCACCAGTACTGACACTTTTTACATGTCATCTAGGCACAACTTCCTTTTATGTGTCTCTCGGTCCGTGTCACGTTATTTAACACAGTTGATTATCCGCCCCCTCCTTGAGACACTCTCTGAGCTTGGCTTCCAGGTACCACACGTCCCTGTTTTTTTTTTTTTTTTTTGCGGTATGTGGGCCTCTCGCTGCTGTGGCCTCTCCCATTGCCGAGCGCAGGCTCCGGACGCACAGGCTCAGCGGCCATGGCTCACAGGGCCCAGCCGCTCCGCGGCACGTGGGATCTTCCCGGACCGGGGCACGGACCCGTGTCCCCTGCATTGGCAGGCGGACTCTCAACCACTGCGCCACCAGGGAAGCCCTAGGTCCAACTTCCTTTTACCAGACAACAGCACTACTTTAAATCCTGGCCAGGCCAGAACCTGGAAACAGCTGTTTTCCACTTACTGAATGACAGTGGTCCATTCTGGCAATGTGATCTCATTAGAATGAAGATTGCTAAACCCCAAAGTTTGTTGAAAGTCCCCACAGGAACCAAGTAGTGGAGTCATTATTGACTCAGGCATAGAACTTGAGCAATGAAAGAACAAAATCTGTCCCGGAGATTACTGATTACAAGGTAAATTCCCGACTCACTCTCCCACTCAGGTTTATTCAAAATGTTGCAAGTTTGGAAGATCCACCCCTACAATGTAAACTTGTAGCAGAATTTGTGGTGAGCAAATCTTACATCTTTCCAAGAGCACATCTGGGAATTGGCTTTGCTGGAGAGAGGTGCATTGGTTTCATGGTCCTACACTCACTCTGGCTAAATGTTACTGTTATCACCTGCTGCCTCCAGGCCAGGCGTGCTTGAGATTGGGCCTTGACAAAGTCAGGTGAGAGGTGGTGGACAGGAGGGGGCAGGTGAAACTGGGCCAGCAAGCTGACTCAGTCACATGGTTTTTTCTTGCCATCATGTCCTGCAGCTATTCCAGTAGGCCTCTTAAATTTTGGTATTTGTAAGGGTGTGGGATCCTTTAGCTTAGGCATCCTGGTCCTCTAGATCACTCATTACTGCTTCTCTTGGCCTATGGCAAATCAGTGTCCCAAGTTTTATTCTGTGAGCTCCCAGCTTCCTCAGGCCTGACTTCTTCCAGAATTCCCTATGTCTTAACACAATAGGAGAAAGATATTGCTCTTATATGTGGGGGAGAATGAGGGGGAAAAAATAATCACTAACATTTTTGTTTTAATTTATTTATTTTATTTATTTTTTATTTATTTATTTTTGGATGATTTGGGTCTTCATTGCTGCACCCAGGCTTTCTCTGGCTGTGGTGAGCAGAGACTACTCTTTGTTGCGGTGTGCGGGCTTCTCATCGCGGTGGCTTCTCTTGTTGCGGAGCTTGGGCTCTAGGCGCATGGGCTTCAGTAGTTGTGGCACGAGGGCTCAGTAGTTGTGGTGCCCAGGCTTAGTTGCTCCACAGCATGTGGGATCTTCCCGGACCAGGGCTTGAACCCATGTCCCCTGCATTGGCAGGTGGATTCTTAACCACTGCGCCACCAGGGAAGCCCTAATCACTAACATTTATAAAACACTGACTGACAAGAATTACTCATGTAATCTTTACAACCACCCTATGTAGTAGGAGCTGTTATTATCCCCATTCTACAGATGAGTAAATGGAGTGACAGTGTTGATGTTACATGGGCCATAAGCTGTAGAGGCAGGATGTGAATCCATGTCTATTTCATGCCTGAGCCCATGCTTTAAACCACCTCACTATATACTGCCCTCTGAAAGAGTACCCACTGAACTGCCATTTATTGAAGTATACTATAGATGTTCCTGGTGAAGAAGTCGCACCAACTTGAATGTCAAGACACTGGCTTATTCTTTTTTTTTTAAATTGAAGTATAGTTGATTTACAA
>NC_041234.1:84661441-84671617 GCF_002837175.3 Physeter macrocephalus | reverse complement strand
GTGTACAGCAAAGTGATTCAGATATATATATATATATATATATATATATATATATATATATATATATTACCTTACTGATTCTTTTCCATTGTAGTTTATTACAAGATATTGAATATAGTTCCCTGTGCTGTACAGTAGGTCCTTGTTGTTTGTCTATTTTATATATAGTAGTGTGTATCTGTTAATCTCAAACTCCTAATTTATCCATCTCCTGCTCCCCTTTGGTAACAATACATTTGCTTTCTATGTCTGTGAGTCTATTTCTGTTTTGTAAATCTTTGTGTATGTTGCCACCACCCTTAACCCAGTTCCTTGTGTGATACATGTGTTAGTTCATTAGGCGTGAGAAGAACAGGTTTTCCTCTAAGGTACTGTTGGGTAACTCTTCTTTACAACAACTAAACGTTTCTGGGGTTTAGGAACAGTGCAGAGACTGAAGATGTACTTTATTCTGTGGGATCCTAAATCATGAGTCAATGAGTTAGAGACTACTCTTTTAGGGGAAATGTTTACAAACCGGAAAGAGCAATGTTGGTGAAAGCTGAAATAGATCTAGAGATGGAATTCCTCTCCTAGAGACTCACCATTTGCATGGGAAGGTGATTTTGGAAGGGAACATTTCCCCAGGGCTCTGGTAGACAGAATCCCTGTTGTGGGTACTGCTGTAGAAGTTACAACTACATGGTTGTAACTCAGAGGAAGGCAAGCAAAAGAAAACAGGAGAGTTGGATGAAACTCATTAGAAAAGTCTTCCTGGAAGAGGTGACTTAAGATGGAAATTGAAGAGAACAATGTACAAAAAATAAAGGAAAGAAATGGGAAATCAAGACGAGGGGAATGGCACGTGCAAAGGGTTAAAGCCATGTGTTTCAGATTAGTTTGGCGTATTTGACTGGATTGCAGAATAAGAAGAGATTAAACGACAATCACTTATTGAGTAGCTACTATATATCAGGCATTGTGCTAGGCATTGAGAATGCAAAGGAGAACCCAATACCTTTGTATTGGTAGCCTTTGGGCACCTCTCCACCTAGCAGGAGGGACTGGGGCGCACATAAACACTCATGGTCCAACGGTGCTGTGGTCGAGGAACGTAGCAGCGTCGCGGGGCCACTGATGGTAAGTGACGTGGTACCGAGAAGTTGGGCAGGCTTCTCAGATGCAGGACGTTTGAGCTGGATTTTGAGGGATGGAGGCTTTTGCCAGGGGGGCAGTGGAGGGGCGGGCAGGACATTCCAGGCAGGGGGACAGTTATTTGCGTGAAAGCGCCTGTTCCGGAGGGCGGGACGATGGTTGGTGGAGTGCGGGATTGGCAGCCGCAGAGGGGGCAGGAAAGGTGGTGGGGGGCAGCTTATTCAAGGCTTTGTCGGCCAGGCTGAGGGTTTTGCACCTTGTTCTGTGAGCGGTAGGAAGCCGCCGAAGGCTTCTGTGAAGGCGGAGGAGGGACAGGCCCGGAAGACAATTCTCGGAGAGGCTCGAAGCGGGTAGACTGATGGGGAGGCGCTCTCAAGGGTCCTGACAGGAAGTGGCAAGCGCTCTGGCCCAGGACCGGGGCAGTGAGAGCAGAGAGCAGGGGACCAGGGGGGGGGGGGGGGGGGGGGGGGGGGGGGGGGGGGGGGGGGGGGGGGGGGGGGGGGGGGGGGGGGGGGGGGCGGGTGACAAGTCCAGCTGGGACCCGCTGGGTTTGGGATGGCGGTGCGACTTGCGAGTGGGCATGTCCAGCAGGCAGCGGGCTGCGAGGTGGGGCTGAGACCCCGCTGGGGTTCAGGTGGCGTTCGCTGACCCTGTGGGACCGGATGGAGTGTCTCTTCTCCCGTTTACTCCTCCAGGGCAAGGGCTGGGGACAGAGCCAGGTGAGCCCCAGCATGAAAGGGGCGCGATGTGGGGAGGACACCGGCCCAGGGTGGGAAGACACCTTTCTCCCAGCCCCTCCCAGAGACCTTGTCCCTTCCCCTCGGGACCAGTGTCCCCTTTCCAGGGCTGCGCTCCCGCCAGCGAAGGGGGGTGCTCTGCGCGCGGAACTCATGTCACACAGGGGCCGCGAGCCACGGAAGGGACAGTCACTTCAGCTTTGAGTTCTTTAGTGGGGGAGTGTCTTCTAATGAAATCCAATTAGTTAGCCACCGGGGATTTGGGACAGAAAGGACAAATACAAGGGCTACCCAGTGACCGCTGGAGCGTTCAGTGCAAACAACTGAGCCTTCGGTGCTGCGGAGCCAGGAGCACATTCACGAGGGCATTTTTCAAGATCCAGTCTGTGCGAACCACCGTGGGTCTCCTAGGAGCCCTAACACTTTAATTAGACCTAGTGGGTCTCATAACCAAATCCCATAACCCCGTAAATCTGTAGCAACAAGTTAGCCACGAGAGTTTCAGTTACACGCTGAATGCAGGTACCATATTGTTCTTATACCACTGAAAGGTGTTGCTTTAACTGAGATTTGCCATCGTCACCATCACCTGAGTTGGGGACATAGAAACTAGTAATGTGCTTACACAAGCATACACATGTACACACGCACACATATGCACACGTTCTTTGTCGCTTCAGTGTCTGCTGTATTTGCTCTCAACCAAGTCCTGGACTGGGAACTAGTACTGGGACCGGGTAACTTAGGGTTTAGCACAGGATCTAGCTACCTCAAGGCCTCTTCCCCACTGCCTCCTATCTTCCCTTTAGGAGCAGTACACCTACCTGGGGTCCTCTCCCCAGATGCAATCTGAAGGCAACCCAGAAATTCTGGAAATCCCACCACTGGGAACAGTAGCTGTTCACCTACCCACACCACCCCCAATGCCACAGATATCCCCTGAGTTGTTACTGCCACAGTCCATCCTAGGCTGTTCCCTCAGAAATGCTGTCCCAAAACAAACTGACCCTCATTAGCTCTGACAGCCACTTGGGGACCATGGCTGTCTGTTGCCAGCTGCTTTAGGCAGTGAATAACTGGACATCAAGTGTGAGAATGTGAGAGAACCGAGGATTAGCTCCCAGGCCCCAAAGCGCTGAAAGCTAGCCTACCCTGCTACTGAAGATAACAATCAGGAAGTGAGCTGTATCCTCTCTGAGGTGCCCCAAAGTTTGCAAAGAGCCCCTAGGAAACTCCGACTTAGTTTTAGCCTCTGATGCTTGACGCTGACCTCTGACACTTGACCTAGTCTTATTTTCAGAATGCTCTTTCCAGGATGGCCTTAGTCTCCCAGTGATTTCTTTGTTAAGTCCCTGAGGTCCTAAAGCCAATCGCTAAGAACTTTGTCAGGGAGAGGACAGACTCCGGTTAACTCCAAGTCTTGAGAATCCCTTGCCTTTCATGGGCTTTATATGTAGTCAGTCAGTCCCCTAGACCCATGGGACCTAACTCTGCTTTCTTTTCTGAAGCTAGGAAGAGGGTAGTTATGGGTAGGTGCAGTCTCAGATAACCCCCAGGTCAGGGCAGATCTGACCCGTTGCATCCTGTAAGTCTGAGGGGCCTCTCCTCCAGTCCCTGTTAAAGCCATCTTCTGTACCTCCTCGCCAGGAAGTGAACTACCGTGGACACTGTTGCTCCCCAGGTGTAAGGGTCTCAGAACTCCTGAAATATTCTCCTACAGGCTCTTGGATCTCCTGGTTCACAGAAGCAGTTTTCCAAGGAGCCCTCGAGGGCTGGCTAGCAGGGCAGGGTCCTTTCATCCAGGGCACCCAGCACTAGTTCTGTGGCCCTGACCGACAGGGAAGATCTCACGGGTCAGGGCAGAGATGGAGTAGGATTCCCAAGCCCAGTGGAGTTATTCCTTTCCCCGCCCAGGAGAGAGGCACCAGAGTCAGTTTCTTACTCTGAAAGGGGATGAGTTACTAGTCCACTGATGCTGTAGAGAAAATGTCTTCACCCCCATCCTGCTTTTTATGCACCCTATGTAATGGCCAGCCATCGCCCCCAAGTTGCTATCAGAGCTAATTATGAGTCTCAGTTTGTTCCTGGAACAGATAGTAAACCAAGGTAGAGAGCCCAAGTTCTTGGTTATCTCAAAGCCAGCTGCTACTCTACTTGAATGGCTTGGGGTCTCAAGAATGCCAGCCTACCAAGGAGCAGGTCCAGTGATGAGAGCCTTTGAGCCCCCAGGCTCAAAGAGAGTTGAGAGGCTACTCTGGGGCCTTTCATCCTGTCCCCACAATCAGCCCAAGAGGCAAGATTTATGAGAATGAGCCATTCCTATCGAAAGGAACTTCAGAGCTTACAGGAGGGCTAAGAGTCAGCTGAGGTCACCTACCCTACCCTGGGAAACCCTAAAGCTAGAATATGCAGAGCACCCCCTAGTTTTAGCTGTTGTTAGCCTCAGTGGTGAAGGCCTTAGCCAAAGGGGACAAGTGGTACCATCTTGTAGATACAAATAATCTAGTGCTTAAGGTCTCAGATTCTGGAGTCAGACGGACTTGTGTTTGAGCTCGAGTTCTGCCACTTTCTAGCTTTGTGACCTGGGGGCAAGCTACTCAACCTCTCTGAACCTCAGTCTTCTATGGATAAAATGGAGACTATAGATGTACTCAGCTCACAGGGCTAGTGTGAGTATTGAATGAATGGATGCATGATAAGTCTTTAACATAAGACTTGACTGGAGCAAGTGTCCAGAAATGCTGCTTGAGTTTGTTGCTATCACAGATCTCATCACCCTGCTCACTGAGATACAGTAGAGAAAGAAAAGACCAGTGGCCAGCTACTACACAGGCCAAATTGTCTGGTACCAGTGCTTCATCAGGCCACACTTGAGAACACTGATTTCCAGATACTGTTTATAACAGGGTCCTTGTTTTCTCTCGTGCTTCACGAGACCCGAGTTGTGGGTGCCTCCAGAACTGTAGTGGGATTTGTAGACTATTCATTTATGTGCTTTACTCCCACCCAGCCATCATTGAGTTTTGTCACTTGTAGCCCAGGGGCCTTTCCCCAAAAGCCAGGCTCTTGTTCTCTCGCCTAGTGCATGTGACAGAGGTGTGGGTGGGTTCCTCAGGGACCGATAAGATCTGGGATACTTAGTATAAGCACTGTTTTCCAAGTGAGTGTATTAGGACAGGTCAGGTGGGTGGCCCGGGCCAAGGAAGTGACATTTACTAGCCTAGCCAGGCTGGTCCTTGGGAAATTGCTTCAGAACTAACTAGGCAGAATTGGTAATGATACAGATTCCTTGACCCATCCTCAGAGACTCTGGAGAAGAACACAGGGTTGAATAAACTCCCAAGATGAGTCTGATGCACAGCTAGGCTTAAGAAGCCAGGCCTGTCTGAGCAACAGTAATTCACATTTCAGTGCACATTGGATTCACTTGGTGGGGTGGGACTTGATAAAAATGCAGATTTATAGACCCCAGCCCACTGAGATCTTCTGATCTAGTAGTTCCTGATAGGCCTCAGAAATCTGCATTTTTAATCAGCACACCCAGGAACTCTGGCTTAGGGGAAATGATGACTCCCTTCATAACCATTCCTGGCTAGGGCAACCCAAAGATTCTCCAGAGAAGGAAGGCCTTGCTTAATTGATTACGTTTCTATACCCCTTTCACGTTAATATATAATCTCCTAAATCCCTTTCAGAAATTGTTGAAATATTTTCTCATTCTTGTGATAATATATAATAAAGAGTGATTCTGAGCAAAAAATATTTTTTAAACATCTTTATTGGAGTATAATTGCTTTACAATGGTGTGTTCGTTTCTGCTTTATAACAAAGTGAATCAGCTATACATATACATATATCCCCATATCTCCTCCCTCTTGCATCTCCCTCCCACCAAATATTTTTATTTTTGATCATTATATTATTGAAGATTATATTAGTTATTTATTGCTTTGAAATAAATTATCCCCAAGTTAGCAGCTAAAACAACATTAATTATTTCACAGTGTCTGTGGGTTAAGAATCTGGGCCTGGCTTTGTTGGTTGCCTCTGGCTCAGGGTCTCACACAAGGCAGCAATCAAAGCATTAGCCATGGTCTGTGGTCTCCTTTGAAGGCTCAGCAAGGGGAGGGTCTGCTTCCAAACTCACTCATGTGATTGTTAGAAGGATTCAGTTCCTTTTTGACTGTTGGCCAGAGACATCAGTTCCTTGCCATGTGGACCACTTCTTAAGGCAACACACAGCTCACAACAGGGAAGCTGGCTTCCTTCAGAGTGAGCAAGGGAGAGAGACAGACAGACGGACAGAGAGTCAGAGAGACAGAGAGAGAAATGCAGCTAGAGTAAGCCCAGCAAAAGCCAGATTTTTTTTTTTTTTTTTTTGTGGTACGCAGGTCTCTCACTGTTGTGGCCTCTCCCCTTGCGGAGCACAGGCTCCGGACGCACAGGCTCAGCGGCCATGGCTCACGGGCTCAGCCGCTCCACGGCATGTGGGATCCTCCCGGACTGGGGCATGAACTCATGTCCCCTGCATCGGCAGGCGGATTCTCAACCACTGCGCCACCAGGGAAGCCCAAAAGCCAGATTTTTGTAGCCTGATTTTGGAAGTGAAATCCTATCACGTCTGCCATACTTTGTTAGAAGCAAATTGCTAGGTACAGCTCACACTCAAGGGGAGTGGATTACACAAGGGCCTGAATATCAGGAGGCAGGAGTCATTGGGGGCCATCTCAGAGGTTTCCTACCACAAAGATCATATTTTAAAGCATATTTTAATGCAATATTTAATATTGTTCAAAATATAGGAAAATGATTTACCTTGAGTGATACATGCTATTTAAAGTATGTAAAACAAAACATGATTTATTTATTCTAAAATAAAGAAAACAATTTTAATCTTACAGTACAGTACCTTGAAAAGTACAGCAGTACAGTACAGCCGCTGACATACAGGGGCATGTTCACATCTTGGAAAGTTCAAAACTTGAAGGTTCTTATGTAGGGGTTACTGTATTAGGGCTTAGGTTTTATTTTTATTTATTTGAAAAGTATGTATTTATTTATTTATTTTGGCTGCACTGGGTCTTAGTTGTGGCATGCGGGATCTTTTAGTTGCGACGTGTGGACTTCTTAGTTGCGGCATGCAGGCAGCATCTAGTTCCCCAACCAGGGATCAAACATGGGACCCCTGCATTGGGAGCATGGAGGGGTCCCCACTGGACCACCAGGGAAGTCCCTGCATCCCCCCTTTAAAATTATTCCTAGATTTAAAAAAAATGCGTTATAAATGGCTCCCTTTTAAATTTTATATTTTCTTTTTTTTTACATCTTTATTGGAGTATACTTGCTTTACAATGCTGTGTTAATTTCTGCTGTATAACAAAGTGAATCAGCTATATGTATACATATATCCTCATATCCCCTCCCTCTTGTGCCTCCCTCCCACCCTCCCTATCTCACCCCTCTAGGTGGTCACAAACCTTATAGGGTTTCCTTCATATGTTATTTGTTGCTTTTCCCTTGCTGCTTTTAATATTTTCTCTTTGTATTTAATTTACGATAGTTTGATTAATATGTGTCTTGGCGTGTTTCTCCTTGGATTTATCCTGTATGGGACTCTCTGTGCTTCCTGGACTTGATTGACTCTTTCCTTTCCCATGTTAGGGAAGTTTTCAACTATCATCTCTTCAAATATTTTCTCAGCCCCTTTCTTTCTCTCTTCTTCTGGGATCCCTATAATTTGAATGTTGGTGCCTTTAATGTTGTCCCTGAGGTCTCTGAGACTGTCCTCAATTCTTTTCATTCTTTTTTCTTTATTCTGCTCTGCAGTAGTTATTTCCTCTATTTTATCTTCCAGGTCACTTATCCGTTCTTCTGCCTCACTTTTTCTGTTATTGATTCCTTCTAGAGAATTTTAAATTTCATTTATTGTGTTGTTCATCATTGTTTTTTTGCTCTTTAGATCTTCTAGGTCCTTGTTAAACATTTCTTGTATTTTCTCCATTCTATTTCTAAGATTTTGGATCATCTTTACTATCATTACTCTGAATTCTTTTTCAGGTAGACTGCCTCTTTCCTCTTCATTTGTTTGGTCTGGTGGGTTTTTACCTTGCTCCTTCATCTGCTGCATATTTCTCTGTCTTCTCTTTTTGTTTAACTTACTGTGTTTGGGCCTCCTTTTCGCAGGCTACAGGTTGGTAGTTCCCATTATTTTTGGTGTTTGTCCCCAGTGGGTGAGGTTGGTTCAGTGGCTTGTGTAGGCTTCCTGGTGGAGGGGACTGGTGCTTGTGTTCTGGTGGGTGGGGCTGTATCTTGTCCTTCTGGTGGCAGGGCCGTGTCCAGAGGTGTGTTTTGGAGTGTCTGTGAACTTAGTATGACTTTAGGCAGCCTCTCTGCTAATGGGTGGGGTTGTGTTCCTGCTAGTTGCTTGGCATGGGGCTTCCAGCACTGGAGCTTGTTGGCCGTTGGGTGGAGGTGGGTCTTAGTGTTGAGATGAAGATCCCTGGGAGAGCTCTCACCAATTGATATTACATGGGGCTGGGAGGTTTCTGGTGGTCCAATGTCCTGGACTCGGCTCTCTCATCTCAGAAGCTCAGCCCCAACTTCCAGCCGGAGCACCAAGACCCTGCCAGAATCACGGCTCAGAAGAAAAGGAAGAAAGGAAAAAAAAAAAAACAGACAGAACCCTAGGACAAATGGTAAAAGCAAACCTAAACAGACAAAATCACACAAAGAAGCATACATATACACACCCACAAAAAGAGAAAAAGGAAAAAAAAAAAAAAATAAATAAAATAAATAAAAAATAAATAAAAATAATAATAAAAAAATTTTTTTAGTATGACTTTAGGCAGCCTCTCTGCTAATGGGTGGGGTTGTGTTCCTGCTAGTTGCTTGGCATGGGGCTTCCAGCACTGGAGCTTGTTGGCCGTTGGGTGGAGGTGGGTCTTAGTGTTGAGATGAAGATCCCTGGGAGAGCTCTCACCAATTGATATTACATGGGGCTGGGAGGTTTCTGGTGGTCCAATGTCCTGGACTCGGCTCTCTCATCTCAGAAGCTCAGCCCCAACTTCCAGCCGGAGCACCAAGACCCTGCCAGAATCACGGCTCAGAAGAAAAGGAAGAAAGGAAAAAAAAAAAAACAGACAGAACCCTAGGACAAATGGTAAAAGCAAACCTAAACAGACAAAATCACACAAAGAAGCATACATATACACACCCACAAAAAGAGAAAAAGGAAAAAAATAAAAATAAAAAATAAAATAAATAAAAAATAAATAAAAATAATAATAAAAAATTTTTTTAAAGAGGAGAGCAACCAAACCAATAAACAAATCCACCAATGATAATAAGCACTAAAAACTAAACTAAGATAAACATAAAACCAGAAACAAATCAGATGCAGAAAGCAAACCCCAAGTCTACAGTTGCTCCCAAAGTCCACCGCCTCAATTTTGGGAACATTCATTGTCTACTCAGGTATTCCAGAGGTGCAGGGTACATCAAGTTGATTGTGGAGATTTAATCCGCTGCTCCCGAGGCTGCTGGGAGAGATTTCCCTTTCTCTCCTTTGTTCGCACACCTCCTGGGGTTCGGCTTTGGATTTGGACCCGCCTCTGCGTGTAGGTGGCCTGAGGGCGTCTGTTCCCTGCACAGACAGGAAGGGGTTAAAGCAGCTGATTAGGGCGCTCTGGCTCACTCAGGCCGGGGAGAGGGAGGGGCATGGCAGTCAAAATTGGAATGTGGGGCGAGCCTGCAGCTGCCAGCATAACACTACAACAGCCTGAGGCACGCCATGTGTTCTCCTGGGGAAGTTGTCCCTGGATCACAGGATCCTGGCAGTGGTGGGCTGCACAGGCTCCCGGGGGGCGGGGGGCAGTAGTGACCAGCGCTTTCAGACAGGCTTCTTGGTGGCAGCAGCAGCAGCCTTAGCATTTCATGCCCATCTCTGTGGTACGAGCTGATAGCTATGGCTTGTGCCCGTCTCTGGAGCTCACTTAGGCGGTGCTCTGCCTTCTGTGGGCACACGGGGAAGGAATCCCCTCTCCTCGTGCACACTGAAACAATGGTCTCTTGCCTCTTCAGCAGCTCCAGACTTTTTCCCGGACTCCTTCCCAGCTAGCCGTGGCGCACTAGCCCCCTTCAGGCTGTGTTCACACAGCCAACCCCAGTCCTCTCCCTGGGATCTGACCTCCGAAGCCCGAGCCTCAGCTCCCAGCCCCCGCCCGCCCCGGCGGGTGAGCAGACAAGCCTCTCGGGCTGGTGAGTGCCGGTCGGCACCGATCCTCTGTGCGGGAATCTCTCCGCT
>NC_041234.1:84654967-84661252 GCF_002837175.3 Physeter macrocephalus | reverse complement strand
TGTCTCTCTTTTTTCTTTTGCCCTACCCAGGTACGTGGGGAGTTTCTTGCCTTTTGGGAGGTCTGAGGTCTTCTGCCAGCGTTCGGTGGGTGTTCTGTAGGAGTTGTTCCACATGTAGGTGTATTTCTGATGTATTTGTGGGGAGGAAGGTGATCTCCACGTCTTACTCCTCTGCCATCTTGAAGGTCTCCAAATTTTACATTTTCTAACTATTGGCTGGCTTCTACCTAGGAACTGCCTTTCTGCAGCAGACCTTGGGCTGGAAACCACCCAAGAAATGTTCATGGAAAATGAGGAGTTAAATTCTGAGGTGGGCAGCGTCACCTCCTCTCAAAACATGATTTATTGAGAAATGCATTTAAGCACAGCATTACAGTATGTTTTGTTTGGAGACTGAATGTATATTAAGATGCCAAAAGCAATTTAACTGTGCAATGCATCAAAAAATAGAAACTGCTTTCATGTGCTGTTTGAAATTCTTACATTTTGTACTATAAAAATAAATTCACTTATTTACATAATTTTAGTATTTTGTTTCTAAGTGATGACATTAGAAAAAGGTGCTGCTATTTCTCCACACCTTCTACATAAATAATATAGCAAATGTGTTTAATTTTCCCCCCAATAAATGTAGAGCCAAACTGTATATAATTGTCACTATACTTTCAATTTTGTGATGGATGTTTGAAGCATGAGAGATAGCTTAATGTACCATGTAAATTTTTTGGATTAGAGTTTGTCACTTAAGAATCTGGCTAAGAGCAGCTTCAGACAATGCATCAACTGGCTAGGGCTGTCATAACAAAGTGCCATAGACTGGGTGGCTTAAACAATAGAAATGTATTGTGTCAGAGTTCTGAGGGGTAGGAGTCCAGGATCAAGGTGTTGGCATGGTTGATTTCTTCTGAGTCCTGTGTCCTGGGTTTGTAGATGGTTATTTTCTACCAGTGTCTTCAGATGATCTTCCCTCTGTGTCCTAATCTCCTCTTTTTATTGATATAAGGACACCAGTCATACTGGATTAGGGCTCACCCTATTATTGGCCTCATTTAAACTCAATTACCTCTTGAAAAGAACCTATCTCTAAATACAGTTACATTCTGAAGTCCGGGGGGTTAGGACTTCAATATATGAATTTGGAGGGAACACAGTTCAGCCCACAAGGGACAAATTTTCAAAAGTGCCGCCATTCTTACCATCTTTATTCACTTATATTTCAACAACAGTCTTTCTTAAGTTTCTTGTCTATTAGCCAACAATCCACCGTAGGCATAAATGGAACAATACATGACTATCAACAAAACCAACTAAAAAACCACATAATGATCCAACCAACAGGCTAGCCACTAACTGCCAAGTGGGCTCACTACCTATGCTCTAGAAGTTATCAAACTGTTCTCTTTTTAAATGAACAATTTTAAACGCTTTTAAATATTGATTTTGTAAATAGAAATTGAAAAAAGATGCCATTACTGCCTTTAATGATGTTAAACTGTGGGTTTGTGAACCGCCTCTTGGGAAATGCCACCCAAATCCAGACTTCATATCTGCTCCATAGCTCAGAGTCACCCAGTGTTCATTAACTGACTTCCACCTGCCCAGGCTCTGGACTTGGTGCTGTGCAAGAGACCTTCACTTATGCATCTCATTTAGCTGCTCTAACAAGGAATTGCGTCAATTCTTGGGTACCATGAACTTCACTCTAAAATCCTAGAGGAAGGGTTTTTGTTTGTTTGTTTGTTTTGGCTGTGCCACAGGGCTTACAGGGTCTTAGTTCCCTGACCAGGGAGAGAATCCGGGCCCCCCTGCAGTGGAAGCGTGCAGTCCTAACCACTGGACCGCCAGGGAAGTCCCTGAAATCCTAGAGGAAGGTTAACAGTAAAACATAATTAGGCACCAGGGCCGGCATGTACCATAGCCCCTTAAAAAGCCCAGAAGCTTCCCCATATAAGTTGCCACAAAAATCTCCACCTATTTCCTCATCCTCCTGTAATTAGACTTGCTGTTCTTCAAGCGTTACCATTTGAGAAAAAAACGGAAAATAATTATTCAATTTTCTTTCTGCTTCATTTAATTATTGGTTTTGCTACCACCAATTTCTGTTATTTTCTTTGGCTAAGATTCAGCATTTCACCGACATTAAAGGTTAAATAAACTGTTGTGGGCTGGATTTGGAACCAAATCATCATTTATGTCATTGACTCCTGGGAAAATGGGATCTGAATTCCAAATTACTATTTACTACATTTTTGGAGCCAGCTCTATTTGTAAGCTTGGAACTGCTTGCTTCCTGTCTGACAATTACCAATTTAAAAAGAATAGGAATTCAATAAAATATATTTAACATTAAAATTCTACTAAGCATGGCTGATTCTTTCTTTGAGAGTTCAGAAAGCCCTTCAGGATCTTGCCCTTGTTATAAACAGCAATTGAAGTGCTGCAGGAGTTCTAGGAAAGTGTGCTGACCTCAGCACTTCCCTAGAAGTGGGCAACCCCTCAGCCCAAAATGGGCTGAACCTGGTCTCAGAATTTCACAATCATTTCAGAAGCTGCTACTTTCCCTTAAACTGAGAGGGTCAATCAAGATCATCTGTCCACGCTCAGTGGAGTTGGTTTCGAGCACTTTTCTGGTCCTGGGCGAAGATACCAAAGACTCAGAAGACATAGCCAAGACGTAGTTTCTGCTCAAGATGTTATGTTTTATGAGTAAGCTTAGATTTTTACAACGGGCAAGTTTTATGCCTTTGTATCCTCTAGCTTTTCTCCAGTTGTATTTTGGGAGACCTAGGATCTGTCTCTTTGTTGGTTTTTCCTTTTTTTTAGTGTGTTGGTCACCATAATGATCCATGGCAGGCAGAGTAGCAGGACATTTTGGTAGGGCTTTGGCAGGCTCATATTTTATTTTATTTATTTATTTAATAAATTTATTTATTTATCTGTTTATGGCTGCGTTGGGTCTTCGTTGCTGCGCACGGGCTCTCTCTAGTTGCTGCGAGTGGGGGCTACTCTTCATTGCAGTGCGCAGGTTTCTCATTGTGGTGGCTTCTCTTGTTGCAGAGCACGGGCTCTAGGCATGTGGGCTTCAGTAGTTGTGGCACATGGGCTCAGTAGTTGTGGCTCATGGGCTCTAGAGTGCAGGCTCAGTAGTTGTGGCGCATGGGCTCAGTTGCTCCATGGCGTGTGGGATCTTCCCGGACCAGGGATCAAACCCATGTCCCCTGCATCAGCAGGCGGATTCTTAACCACTGCGCCACCAGGGAAGTCCTGGCAGGCTCATATTTTAAATGGCAAAACCAGTTCTATAAACTGCCGTAACAGAAGTTAGCTCATTAGTTGAAGGTTTTCTCAGGTGATCCCCACTACTAAAACATTTCTTCTGTGCCTCATTAAAGCCCCCCTCTGTGTTCTGTGCTCAGCAAGCCATGGGTACAGGACACTGTTTACTGGGTACATTATATTCACTTGACAAATTTGCAGACATGTAGACAAGATCACGATGATTGAGGTCTTAGGCAATGTGGCAGCTGTAGCAAGTATGGTGTAGGCTGCATTGTCCAACAGACAAAGAGGAAGCAAAATCGGGTACACTTGGGAGCATATTTCACAAGCCAAGCCAAGAAAGGTGGCTCCCTAGAAGCTCTGAAGCCATGGCAACTTTAGTTATTTAGGAATATTTTCTGGAATATACTATTTAGTAATGATGTTCATTAAATGGTGTGTGGGGGTGTGTCTCAGGAAACTTGCAATCTGACTCCTAAACACACCTCTTGTGAAATAAAGCTGAACTGGTTTGAGGGAGGTGTAGGAAAAGGAGTGGCAACAGATATAGGAAAAGACACAAAGAAGGAAAATAATAGAAGGAAGAAATAGAGAAATAACTGAAGCAACATGAGGGTTGTTCTTTTTGATTAAAAATTTCGTAGAACTTTGACACAAGACATTACTTAAGCCACTGGAATCAGAAATGTCCTTTACTTTTTCCTCAGACTGGATGTTGCCTGGTGATCCAAATTAGAAGGTTTTGTGATTGTCTTTTAACTGAAAATGTCTTGACGTCTTTGAAATCTTTCTCAAGCATTCAGTTAGAGCCCATCAAAGTGACTTAGTTTTAAAATAAAATACAAAAATAATTTGCTGAATAATTAATACAGCTTTGAATAACTTTTCTCAGAAGTCCCTAAGTGCAGGATATAAAATGCTATTTTCTGCATCAGAGTCATCCATGAGCTGTGGGGGCCAATCTGCACTCTGAGTTTCACAGCCCTTGTGTGGATCCTACTGATGCAGCCTAGTCGGCTCTTTATTAGGTCATCCCGTATTTTCATCTCCGTCTGCAGAGAGAATCCCAATCTAAAGCGCATTCACAGACAAGAGTTTTACGGACAAACGCACCTAAAATATGTGGCAACTTGATTGAGTCGTGGTTTAAAAAACAAACACCACAATGGCAGTTTACAGACTTCTCTCCCACTTCAAATTTAGCGTTCAAATATTGCATCATTACTTTCAAAATTCACTGCTGTGGAACAGAATAAAGAAAAAAAGGATGAAAATAAATGAAGACAGCCTAAGAGACCTCTGGGACAAAATTAAATGTAACAACATTTGCATTATAGGTATCCCAGAAGGAGAAGAGAGAGAGAAAGGACCAGAGAAAATATTTGAAGAGTTTATAGTCGAAAACTTCCCTAACATGGGAAAGGAAATAGCTACCTAAGTCCAGGAAGTGCAGAGAGGCCCGTACAGGATAAACCCAAGGAGAAACATGCCAAGACACATAGTAATCAAATTGGCAAAAATTAAAGACAATCTATTGAAAGCAGCAAGGGAAAAACGACAAATAAGATACAAGGGAACTCCCATAAGGTTAACAGCTGATTTCTCAGCAGAAACTCTACAAGCCAGAAGGGAGTGGCACGATATACTTAAAGTGATGAAAGGGAAGAACCTACAACCAAGATTACTCTACCCGGCAAGGATCTCATTCAGATTCGATGGAGAAATCAAAAGCTTTACAGACAAGCAAAAGCTAAGAGAATTCAGCACCACCAAACCAGCTCTACAACAAATGCTAAAGGAACTTCTCTAAGTTTGAAACACATGAGAAGGAAAGGACCTACAAAAACAAACCCAAAACAATTAAGAAAAGAGTCATAGGAACATACATATTGATAATTACCTTAAGTGTGAACGGACTAAAAGCTCCAAACAGAAGACACAGGCTTGCTGAATGGATACAAAAACAAGACCCATCTGTATGCTGTCTACAAGAGACCCACTTCAGACCTAGGGACACATACAGACTGAAAGTGAGGGGATGGAAAAAGATATTCCATACAAATGGAAATCAAAAGAAAGCTGGAGTAGCAATACTCATATCAGATAAAATAGGCTTTAAAATAAAGAATGTTACAAGAGACAAGGAAGGACACTACATAATGATCAAGGGATCAATCCAAGAAGAAGATATAACAATTATAAATATATATGCACCCAACATAGGAGCACATCAATACATAAGGCAACTGCTAAGAGGTATAAAAGAGGAAATCGAAAGCAGCACAATAATAGTGGGGGACTTTTACACCTCACTTACACCAATGGACAGATCATCCAAACAGAAAATAAATAAGGAAACGCAAGCTTTAAATGACACAATAGACCAGATAGATTTAATTGATATTTATAGGACATTCCATCCAAAAACAGCAGATTACACTTTCTTCTCAATGCACACGGAACATTCTCTAGGATATATCACATCTTGAATCACAAATCAAGCCTCAGTAAATTTAAGAAAATTGAAATCATATCAAGCATCTTTTCTGACCACAATGCTATGAGATTAGAAATGAATTACAGGGAAAAAAACGTAAAAAACACAAACACATGGAGGCTAAACAATACGTTACTAAATAACCAAGAGATCACTGAAGAAATCAAAGAGGAAATCAAAAAATACCTAGAGACAAATGACAAAGAAAACACGACGATCCAAAACCTATGGGATGCAGCAAAAGCAGTTCTAAGAGGGAAGTTTATAGCTATACAAGCCCACCTCAGGAAACAAGAAAAATCTCAAATAAACTATCTAATGTTACACCTAAAGGAACTAGAGAAAGAAGAATAAACAAAACCCAAAGTTAGCAGAAGGAAAGAAATCAAAGAGATAGGAGCAGAAATAAGTGAAATAGAAGCAAAGAAAACAATAGCAAAGATCAATAAAACTAAAAGCTGGTTCTTTGAGAAGATAAACAAAATTGATAAACCATTAACCAGACTCAT
>NC_041234.1:84654015-84654640 GCF_002837175.3 Physeter macrocephalus | reverse complement strand
AAATAGAAAACATGAACAGACCAATCACAAGTAATGAAATTGAAACTGTGATTTAAAATCTTCCAACAAGCAAAAGTCCAGGACCAGATGGCTTCACAGGTGAATTCTATCAAACGTTTAGAGAAGAGCTAACACCCATCCTTCTCAAACTCTTCCAAAAAATTGCAGAGGAAGGAACACCCCCAAATGCATTCTATGAGGCGACCATCACCCCGATACCAAAACCAGACAGAGATACTACAAAAAAAGGATATTACAGACCAATATCACTGATGAATATAGATGCAAAAATCCTCAACAAAATACTACCATACAGAGTCCAACAACATATTAAAAGGATCATCCCAGGGCTTCCCTGGTGGCGCAGTGGTTGAGAATCCGCCTGCTGACGCAGGGGACACGGGTTTGTGCCCTGGTCTGGGAAGATCCCACATGCCGTGGAGCGGCTGGGCCCGTGAGCCATGGCTGCTGAGCCTGCACGTCTGGATCCTGTGCTCTGCAACGGGAGAGGCCACAACAGTGAGAGGCCCGCCTACAGAAAAAAAAAAAAAAAAAAAAAAAAAGGATCATACACCATGATCAAGTGGGATTTATCCCAGGAATGCAAGGATTCTTCAATGTACGC
>NC_041234.1:84649603-84653825 GCF_002837175.3 Physeter macrocephalus | reverse complement strand
ACAAACCCACAGCAAACATCATTCTCAATGGTGAAAAACTGAAACCATTTCCTCTAAGATCAGGAACAAGACAAGGATGTCCACTCTCACCACTATTATTCAACATAGCTTTGGAAGTCCTAGCCACAGCAATCAGAGAAAAAAAAGAAATAAAAGGAATACACATTGGAAAAGAAGAAGTAAAACTGTCACTGTTTGCAGATGACATGATACTATACATAGAGAATCCTAAAGATGCCACCAGAAAACTATTAGGGCTAATCAATGAATCTGGTAAAATTGCAGGATACAAAATTAATGCACAGAAATCTCTTGCATTCCTATATACAAATGATGAAAAATCTGAAAGAGAAATTAAGGAAACTCTCCCATTTACCATTGCAACGAAAAGAATAAAATACCTGGGAATAAACCTACATAGGGAGACAAAAGACCTGTATGCGGAAAACTATAAGACACTGACGAAAGAAATTAAAGATGATACCAACAGATGGAGAGATATACCATGTTCTTGGATTGGAAGAATCAAGATTGTGAACATGACTATACTACCCAAAGCAATCTACAGATTCAATGCAATCCCTATCAAATTACCAATGGCATTTTTTACGGAACTAGAACAAAAAATCTTAAAATTCATATGGAGACACAAAAGACCCCTAATAGCCAAAGCAGTCTTGAGGGAATAAAGCAGAGCTGGCAGAATCAGACTCCCTGATTTCAGACTATACTACAAATCTACGGTAATCAAGACAATATGATACTGGCACAGAAACAGAAATATAGATCAGTGGAACAAGATAGAAAGCCCAGAGATAAACCCATGCACCTATGGTCAACTAATCTATGACAAAGGAGGCAAGGATAGACAGTGAAGAAAAGACAGTCTCTTCAATAAGTGGTGCTTGGAAAACTGGACAGCTACATGTAAAAGAATGAAATTAGAACACTCCCTAACACCATACCCAAAAATAAACTCAAAATGGATTAGAGACCTAAATGTAAGACTGGACACTGTAAAACTCTTAGAGGAAAGCATAGGAAGAACAGTCTTTGACATAAATCACAACAAGATCTTTTTTGATCCACCTCCTAGAGTAATGGAAATAAAAACAAAAATAAACAAATAGGACCTAATGAAACTTCAAAGCTTTTGCACAGCAAAGGAAACCATAAACAAGATGAAAAGACAGCCCGCAGAACGGGGAAAATATTTGCAAACGAAGCAACAGACAGAGGATTAATCTCCAAAGTATACAGGCAGCCCATGTAGCTCAATATCACAAAAACAACCAACCCAATCCAAACAGCCTAAATGTCCATCAACAGAGGAATGGATAAAGAAGATGTGGTACATATATACAATGGAATATTACTCAGCCATAAGAAAGAACAAAATAATGCCAATTGCAGCAACGTGGATGGGTCTAGAGATTGTCATACAGAGTGAAGTAAGTCAGAAAGAGAAAAACAAATATCATATATTAACGCATATATGTGGAACCTAGAAAAATGGTACAGATGAACTGGTTTGCAAGGCAGAAATTGAGACACAGATGTAGAGAACAAATATATGGACACCAAGGGGGGAAGCAGCTGGGGATGGGGGTGGTGGTGTGATGAATTGGGAGTTTGGGATTGACATGTATACATTGATGTGTATATAATGGATGACTAATAAGAACCTGCTGTATAAAAAAATAAAATAAAATAAAATTCAAAAATTCAAAAAAAAATGCACCAAGAGAAATTTGGGGACATTTTGTGCATTTTGCCACTAGGGGGCGCCAGAGGTGCAATGAGAAGCCACCGATGAATTTATGAAAGCAGTTTTGCTTTGAGCAGGTTGGAGAAATAAAAAGTATTTTTGATCATTTTGGGGCTTCCTTGAGATTTTGTGTCTTTCCAGTTTGGATGATAAAGTGGAAACTCTAGGGTTGATTACGTACCTTTCAATTCCCATATCTCAGGTGGAAAGGAACTTGCATTACTTCCCAAGGAGGCATGATGAATAGACAGCTGCTTAAGCATTTTCCCAGTGCTTACTATGCCCCAGGCACTATACAAAGCGATTTACATGCTGTATCTTACTTAGCCCTCATGAGAATCTTAGAGAGTGGATGTTATTATTATCCCCATTTACCAGTTGAGAAAACTGAGGCATAGACAAGTTAAGTAACTTGCTTAAGGTGACAGTGAAATAATAAAATTGAGACAAACCTAGGTTCATCTGACTCCAGAGTCAGGGCTTTTTTCAGATACCACACCACCTATATGCTGTCTTTATTCTACAAACTTTCTACTAGGTTGTAGTATAAGAAAGGTTATCCTGACTACGGTGTGACTAGACCTTTAGTCAATCAGACGGTCTCAAACCACTGTTCTAGTGTGCAAATAAATGGGAGGAAGAAAACAAACAAACAAACAAATAAACAACAACTAAAACAGGGTTAAAAGCTTTCAAGTTGGGGGGAATCTCAGGGAAAAAAAAAACAAACTTCCCCAGCTACACTTCCAGATGTGAAGATCATAGGATACTTCGAAGCCATTCATTCAGATTCCATTCCCTTAGCTTGAGGGTCCAGGGATTTGATGGCTCAGATATCAGGGAGAGCCAGTGTCTTCAGTTCAACCTCAAGGATAGAAGCCCAGCACCTTTGCAATGCTTGAGAAAACTCCATCCCGTTTGAGACATTTACTTTAAAGAATCAAGGTCTCATGTGCTCTACAAAACAAAGCCACATCATTTATTTTGCTGTAGTGCACTTCACTTCTGGGGCTAAATGTCAGAGGGACAAAAACATAGATATCTTTCTTGGCTTCCAACAATGAAGGAAATGGACTTAGAAGGAAGGAGAATAACGAAGTAAAGCTCTCCATTTTGTGTGTGAATAGAAGACAGGAAGGAGCCTTAAAATCCCAAAGTGCCTGAAAGACCAATAATCACATGACAATTGAACACTATATATGGCTGATTGACCTTCCCGATTACAGCTTTCTGTAGCTAATGTTATAACAACTTTGCACTATAAAAAATTTTAGTGCCTATTATGTAACAGGGACTTTCAATAACACATACACTGCAAGTAGTAAACTAAGAGCTTTATCTTCATTATATTATTTAAACCCCACAAAAACCCTTCTCAGCAGTTACTGTTATTATCAAAGCAATACATACACATAGTTGAACAGATAGTATAGTCCTAATATTGAAAAAACAGCAACCCCTATTCTTCCCAATTCCTGTGTCCCTCTTCTAAGAGGCAACCACTATCATTTCTCTTGGTTGGTTTGGGGCTTTGTTTTGGTATTTAAATTCCTGAATTACAGTTTATAGAATACTACTTCTTGATTTTTCAATTTTAAGCATTATCAATGCACTTCCTATATGGAATATAATGATTTAGTTCTATCTTGCAACCCTTCCCCTTCGTTACATATACACAACTGTCCTGTTTTACTTTTTATGTGGTTATCACTACTAATCCAACCCCAAACTTCCTCAAAGGATCTAAAACTCTTCTCAGTAAGGTCAACACATCAGATAATCTGATGGTTCCATCTTTTTTTCTGGAGACGTCCTGTCAGAGCCTTCCATCTACCAGTATCTATCCTACAGCATGGCTGTCTTCCTTTCACCTTCATCCTGGGACTTTTCTTCATCAGTCTCTTGTGTTGAACCCTTTGTTTCCTGAGTCCCATGTCATCCTCTGACTACTCCCTTGTCTTGGTAATGCACTTATTCCAATAGCTTCCTGAAAAGGGTTCATGGGAAGTAATTTTTTTGAGAGGTTATCTCTCATATTCTGAAATTTTATGACAATGTGCCTCAGCATGTGTCTTACAGTCATTGTACTGGATACTTAGTCAGCCCTTAAATTTGGTAACACATTTCCTTTGGTTGAGGAAAAGACTTCTTTTAGGGTTTGATTACTTCCTCTCCATTTTTTTCTGTTCTCTCTCTGGGGCCTCACGATGGATAATGGTTCTTTAATTCTTCTATCTTGTCTTTATTTCCTACCTCTCAGACATTTTGTTCTTCATTCTAGAGATTTTTTTTCTTTTTTTTTTTTTGGTAAAGATATTAACTTTATTTATTTATTTATTTATTTATTTATTTACCCCAGAAGTTCTCTTTTTTTTTTGAACTTTTGTATTTTATTTTATTTATTTTTTTATGCAGCAGGTTCTTATTAGTCATCAATTTTATACACATCAGTGT
>NC_041234.1:84570094-84648850 GCF_002837175.3 Physeter macrocephalus | reverse complement strand
TTTGTTAAACATTTTTTGCATCTTCTTGATCTTTGCCTCCATTCTTTTTCCGACATCCTGGATCATCTTCACTATCATTATTCTGAATTCTTTTTCTATATGGCTGCTTATCTCCACTTCATTTAGTTGTGTTTCTGGGGTTTTATCTTGTTCCTTCCTCTGATACATAGCCCTCTGCCTTTTCATCTTGTCTATCTTTCTGTGAATGTGGTTTTTGTTCCACAGGCTGAAGGATTGTAGTTCTTCTTGTTTCTGCTCAAGATTTTTTTAATGTATGTTCTTTCTACTGAATTAAAAATAATTCTACTCTAATAATTTGAATTTTCAAGAGCTCATTCTTGTTCTCAGAATGTTCCTTTTTGTTTCAAGCATCAGTGAATGTTTCACGAATACAGTGCATCCATGAATTTCTCTGAGAATATCAATTATATGGCTTCTTCTGCTCCTGGCATTGTTTTTATTTCTTCCCAGTTTAGTTTTTCAATGTTTGTTTTAGTTTCTTTTTTACTATTAAAGATTTTTCTTCAGTATTTCATTATCCTTAACTATTCAATTGTATTTCGGAGTGAGGCAACAGAAAAGCGGTGTGTGTGTGTGTGTGTGTGTGTGTTGGGGTAATTGACTGGTGGGTCTTACATCCTTAAGTGGACCTGGACATTTCATTTGTATGTCAGTGTCTGTTGGTCTTTTCTCTTAGGCCAGTCAAATTCCCCAGAAAGGAACCTTTTGATTTCCTGCCAGAGGGTGGGGGTGGAGTGGGGTAAGAAGCCTGACTGCCAGAATTAATGGTGTTGATGGGAAAGAGGAAGGGTGAGGGGCTGTTTAGCATCACCCTTGCTCTGTGCTGAGCCTGATAACCCCACTTAAAAATCATCATCATCATCATCATAGCCAACATTTATTGAGGGTTTACTTCATCAAAAGCAAAGATTTATGATTATAAAAATCGTGGTGCAATGACACAATGAAATGGCAAGCAGCCATTAAAAACAATTTAATAGCCCCAGTTGTTGAGGCCAGCCACCTCTACCCACCTAGAGTTGGATTGAAAGGAAAACAGAGATTGCCTTTTGGGAACTGCAGTGATGGTGAGAGACTCTCCCTGTCTCCACCTCCCCTCCCCTTGGTGGAAAAGAGGCAATGGTATGATGATAAATATTTAACAGCCCACTGGTGGCATCTCCAGAGTGTACACACTCCCACCATGGCCAATTTCAGGCTACCAATGTGATGTCAACTGGCTAACATGTTTTCTGAAAATTTAGCAATCCATTTTTGTGAGATGGGATGAGCTAGCTGGTTCCAGCACACCACTGGAGGGAGGCCTCAGAGAACCACAGTGCTTAGACATTTGCTTAGTCACTGGTCCTGCTTTGTAGACCAGGCCTAGTGCCACTGGAAAGGAGTCAAGACCTTTAGAATCCAAGGAATGATGGGACTGCCAGTTGAAGAGGGAGCAAATAACTTCTCCTTGAATTTCTCTTTCCCAAGAGGTATGGGAGTCAGGGGCTTGGAAGAGATTGGGAGCTACAGGTCCCCCAACACACACACACACACACACACACACACACACAGGTGTGCAGTGTGGAGTCAAGAGGCATATGCATCAGAGGAATGCAGAGAAGGATTAACAGCTGGAAGATGCCAGGGACATCAGTGCCTGGGGGTGGGTGTGCTCAGCACCCAGCTCCTCAGCAGCGATCCAAGTGCAGACTTGCTGAGGGGAGGTATCAGGTGGTAGCATCCACAGCACTCAACTAGTTTCTCTTTCTTCTTCTAACCCCAACACCAGAAGGGTAAGCACCAGAAAGGGGGCAGGACGGGGAGCACTGAGAGGGAGTGAGGAGGAAGAAGTTAGAATCAAACAGAAGATTAAAGTTGCAAAACAAATGGAACTAAGCCTTAAGAAGCAGAATGGGCCTGTTTTCATCACCAGAAGTTAATATACAATATCATGGATCAGACTGAGCTGGCATTAGGGTGCTTGCCACCCCACTGGAGAAGGAAGTGTGAAGGGCATAGCTGGTAATTTTGGAAAAGTTAAAACCACTGCGTGGTACGTGGTGGTAATCGTGGAGGGGTGAATGTACAGCTACTTAGAATTTTCTTCTTTATGCTTTTGTGTATATACCTTGTGTGTGTGTGTGCCTATTTTTGTACAACTATATGTTATACAGCTAAAATATGTTATACATATTTTTTTAAAGTTTTTTATTGGAGTATACTATAGATGTTCCTGGTGAAGAAGTCGCACCAACTTGAATGTCAAGACACTGGCTTATTCTTTTTTTTTTAAATTGAAGTATAGTTGATTTACAACATTGTGTTAGTTTCAGGTGTACAGCAAAGTGAATCAGTTTTACATATACATATACCCACTCATTTTTAGATTCTCGTCTCATATATGCCATTACAGAATATTGAGTAGAGTTCGTTGTGCTATACAGCAGGTTCTTATTAGTTATCTATTTTATCTATAGTAGTCTGTATATGTCAATCCCAGTCTCCCAGTTTATCCCTCCCCCCTCTTATCCTCTAGTAACCATCGATTTGTTTTCTACATCTGTGACTCTACTTCTGTTTTGTAAATAAGTTCATTTGTACCTTTTTTTAGATTCCACATATAAGCAATATCATATGATATTTGGTTTTCTGTGTCTGACTTACTTCACTCATATGACAATCTCTGGGTCCATCCATGTTGCTGCAAATGGCATTATTTTGTTCTTTTTTATGGCTGAGTAATACTTTTTTTTAAATTTAAAGATCCATGTTACTGACGAGGATAAGGATGATGTGCGCAGCAGACATAAAGACGTGAAGTTAACAGAAATGCACTATCTGGTGCATACAGATTTCCTGGTAATGCAAGGTGCTGGTGTTACCGAACCAAACTTTACATGCGCAGTAAAGACAATCTACCGACACCAGGTTGTGGTGAAGGAAAATGCAGCATTTATTGTAAAGGCACTAATACAAGGAAAATAGGTGGCTCATGCTGTAAAACCCCAAACTCCTCGAAGGGTTTCAGCAAAGCATTTTTAAAGGTCAGGTGAGGGAGGGGGTATCCCCCAGGGTGCGTGATCAGCTTGTGTACAATCCTCTGATTGGCTGATGGTGAGGTAACAGGGTGGTGTCACAAGGGTTAACATTATCAACCCTTAGGCGCCAGATCTGGGGATCCATACTCGTGATCATCAAGTAGTTAATTTTTTCCATTCGGTGAGGGTTTTAGAATCTGAAATACTCAAGAAATATGCATCAGATACTATAATCTCGGTACTTCAGAGAGGAGCTGAAGCAGAGGATATGGGGGAAGGGTCTGTCCCAGGTAGGCCCCATAGGGTCCTGTTCAGTTACACTGGGAAGAATGCTGGCTTCAAGAAGTCCGTGGGGGCATTCATGAAGAGCCAGGACTCTCTCCCAGAGAGAGAAAGTATCTATGGGGCAGCTCCTTAGTAGCTCTGATCCAAGGGTGGAGGTTCCCTCCTCCTTCTCATTCCTTGAGGGCTACAGAGACGGTGTTTCTGATAAATACAGTATTAGGTCTTTAAATGGACAGTGTAAAGCAACTTGAAGAGGACAAAGGCCTCATGGCCTATTGATCTTATTACATCACTGGAGAGGCAACATTTGGCCTGGAAAAAGTAGATTTTCTGTGATTTATACATTACCCAGAAACCTCTTGGCTCCCTGGAATTCTTCGTAAAAAACCTATTTTCTCAGTGTAAGGGAGAGAAATTTTGTCACCCTAAAATATGTCTCTTTGGCTTATTGTTTTAAGTGGGTTACTTTCTGAAAACCATGGAAGATTTGCCCTTAAGAAAGAAACATTTACATTTGTAAGGGAAATCTCAATTTGTAAGAGTGACTGCCTCTCTGTACCTGGGGGGGGGGGTAGGAACACCAACTTTCTAGAAATTCTTATCAACGGAGAAGGCACTAACATAAATCTGCTTTTCCTGGTAACTTCCCATAACTGATTCTTCCCACCCGCAACTTCCTCTTTAGCTGAGAAGGGTATTTAAGGTGAGGGCTTCTGCCATTTGGGTGAGTTACTCAGCTTTTCTGGGTCTCTCCCATATATACATGTTATTAAAATTTTGTTTGAATTTCCCCTGTTAGTCTGTCTCATGTCAATTGAATTCTTAGACCAGCCAGAAGAACCTAGAAGCTAGAGGAAAATTTCTTCCTCCCCGACATCTGCAACAAGGTTCAGGCGTTGTTCCTAATAGCTTGCTTGGCCTCAGTCACCGAACCTAACTGCTTTTGCCCCCAGCAAAGGTAATGGCGTTGCCTTTGGCAATAAATCTGAAGAGCAAAGTAAAGTCACCCTTTCAACAGGCTCACTGCCAGTTCCTTAAAAATCACCCAAAACTATCCATCCATTTTTAATGTCTCCTTTGGCAGCAACTTCAAGTGATTAAAAAATGTCTTAGCCAGTCTAAAAGCTCCCCAGGAAAATACTCAAATTCTTCTGTAACATCTAAAAGTTGTTCTAGTGCAGTCAACCCTAAAAGAGCACGATAATCATCTTGTAATTTCGTGAGGTTTTCCAGAAGTTTGAGTGCCATCCGGTTGACTGGCTGACATATTTCTGGCATTATCTGTGACAAAGTAGAATTCTGTAAGTAGTCAGGCCCTCACTGAATACGTGCTCGCATTATTCCCACATGCTAAGCATCGTGTGTGTGTGTGTGTGTGCGCGCGCGTACGCGTGTGTGTGTAACAGAGAGACAGATAGTCAGAGACAGAGAGGCAAGGTAAGAATAAGTCTCTCCTTTTGCCTTTCCATTTGCTACTTACCACCCTGTGACCTGTAGAAGTGACAATTTCCTGAGGAGAGCAGCTCATCTTCTGAGTCAGCCTTGCTCAAATTTGCATGTGGAGTTTTCCACAGAACCAGGTAATTGCCCCAATCCTTCCCTTCACTTTAGCAAAACTGAAGTGTGTTGAAGGTTTCCACTTGTACTCAGATTCTTAGGTGTTTGAGCCTGATTTCACTTGGGCTCAGACTAATTACTTTTACGACCTAGGCCAGGATGTTTATATAACTACGCTTATGGCTCCATGTTCAAAGTTATTTATAACATGGTAGACAGTAAAATTTTATTTGGAAAATCTTTAGAAGACATGTAGAAGGTATAGTTTTCAGTAGGTTGATTCTTCTCCAGATGGAAGATCTAGAAACCAAAGGTGTTGGGAATGCAAACAGATCTTCATTACATTGCCTAAGAACCTAAGAATGGAAAAGGCTAGGTCAGCCCCCTTCTTCAGCCCAGGGGTCTTATCTTTCACGGATGGGTTGAGGGAGGCCTGAGCTTGGCTTCTTGGATGTCACTGCCTTTCCCGTAATAATCTGCTGTGAGTTTGTTAAGAGTGTATCTTTCTTTGCCTTTTGGGGGATGATTGCCAGCTTGTGCCATTTCTCATGGTAATGGATTCTCTAAATTTTCTCCCCACTGTGTAAAATCAGACTTCCCTTGATTTGGCTTAAACTCACCTCATAAACTTGAAGGGGGTTCTTCCTTTTTTTCTGTTTTGGAATTCATTGTTCACTCCACAAGGCTTTTTGTGATTTTATAGCTTTCTAATGCATCTCCCCCACCCCAGCCTTTCTGATTGAAGGGCAGCTAATCTTTTTAATCAGGTCTCCTTTCTGCCATATGGCAGCCCTTCCTCCCTCCTGTGCCCTTAATCTCTTTCTACAGTCTCCTCTAGCTCTTTTTCCAACCCCTCCCCCTCTGTTAGGTAGGCCTTTTTGAAAGGGCAGTGACCCAAACTGTCCCAAGGGTATGGCTAATGGGGTGATTGCTCTGACCTATGCACTCTGAGAGTTCCCACCCTGCAGCAGAGACCAGGTGGTTGATGGGATGGGAGTGAGGGTGGGGGTGGGGTGAGGGTGGAGTGAGGGTGGAGTGAGGGGTGGGCAAAGAAGCTGGAGGCTTCACCAGCTGGAGGTTAAAGAAAAAGATCGATGTGCTCATGAATATATTACAATTAGTGGCTAGGTTGAGGTTGACTGCTAGGTTATGGCACCCTCCCCATTCTCTGAGTCCTCCGACCCTTGTTCCACGAGACCCCTTTGAGATAGGAAGTGGGCAGGGCACAACCTTTAAAAGAATGACATAGCCAGAGGACACAGCATAAACTGATTAGGACCAACTAGATCCAAGATGGCAGACGAGTCAACTTCTACTAGACCTTGAGCCTCAGTATATGCTCATTGTAACATGTCATCAAGCTAAATGACGCACCTGCAGGTGCCATGGCAGTTCCAAGGCTGACCCCTTCCCCCAAAATGGCTGGAACACTCCTCCCACTCATTAGCCTATGAAATTACACACCCCTGTAAAAACTGACAACCTCATACCCTGGTGCCTCTTGCCTTACCAGATGACCCACACTGTGGAGTGTGTGTCTCCCTGAGTAAACCTTTTTTCTCTTTGCTATGGCTCGCTCTTGAATTATTTCCTGCGCGAAAACAAGAACCCACACTTGGCGGCCGTCCCAGGGACTCTCACCTGAGATCTGGGACGTGACCATCCTCTCCAGCCCCACCTCTCTTTCTTGCAACACCTTCATGAGAGCCCCTCCCTTTCTTTGGCTTCCAAGGCTCCTCTTCATGTTTATTTGCCACATTCAGTTTGAATAAACATACTGCCTTCTGGGGAGGGGTATGTGGGTCCAGTGAACTGGGGATGATATGGCAATGAAGAAATATCCTGGCATAGATGCTAATTGTTCTGGACAAAGAGAAGAGAATGGTTCCTGGACTCTGATGGATAATGAACAGGAGGAATCCTCTGACTTCTTTTGTACCTAGACCGCCCCATGGACCTGAGCTTCTACACGTCATGCCATGAGTATTATTTGCTAAAGAGCTACCAAGAAAGATGAGTCCGGAGACTTAGCAAAGTTTTCTAAATTAGCCATGGTTCTGAAGATAATGACCTAACTAGTTTGAGCCACAGGTAGCATTAAGGATCCTCTAAAGCAGCAGTCCCCACCCTTTTTGGCACCAGGGACTGGTTTTATGGAAGACAATTTTTCCACGGATGGGGGCGAGAGGTGGGGTGGGGAAGTTTCAGGCGGTAATACGAGTGATGGTTCAGGCAGTAATGTGAGTGATGGTTCAGGTGGTAATGCGAGAGACAGGGAACAGCAGATGAAGCTTCGCTCACTCGCCCGCCGCTCACCTCCTGCTGTGCGACCTGGTTCCTAACAGGCCACGGACGGGTACTGGTCCGTGGCCTGGGGGTTGGGGACCCCTGCTCTAGAAGACTGCTTTTCAAGGTGACTTATGGTTTTATTCCCTAACTCAGTGGTCCCCAACCTTTTTGGCACAAGGGACCCATTTCGTGGAAGACTATTTTTCAACGGACCGGGGGGGCGGGGGTAGGGTGGTGGTTTTGGGATGATTCAAGTGCATTACATTTATTATGCACTTTATTTCTATTATTATTACCTAGTAATATATAATGAAATAATTATACAACTCACCATAATGCTGACAGGAGGCGGGGCTCAGGCGGTAAGGCGAGTGGTGGGGAGTGGCTGTAAATACAGATGAAGCTTTGCTTGCTCGCCTGCCACTCACCTCCTGCTCTGCGGCCTGGTTCCTAACAGGTCCATGACCCGGGGGTTGGGGACCCCCGCCCTAACTGACTGTCTGGGTTAGACTTAGAGCTGAGGATGGGGTGAGAGTGGAGAAAGGAAGAGGGGAAAGTGAGGTGCTTCCTATATACACATGGAGTACATCTTTCAAGGACATCTCTTTCTGACTGCTCCCCAATCCTTATACCAAGGAGTCGCCAAAAAAAAAAAAGAAAAAAAAGTGAGAAAAAACTGGCAGTACAGGGAGGCTGCAGTAGCATTAGTGCACACTGTTTTGTGATTCAGTTTTCCCTCTGAACCTGAAGTCTAGGCTTACATGCTAATGGAATTTCATTGAGTGATGGCATCTTTCCTTCCTGGAACTTGAGCTGGATATACCAGCTGGAACTCCCACACATACACACTCGAGTGAGGCCCCACAACATTTCTCCAATAGCCACCTCTCCTGAATTATGGGGGTTGCACAATGAGCTTGCAAAAGTAGAGAGCATGGCCAAAAATGAACTTCTAAAGGAACCTCACCCAGAAATCATTTGACCTTTCCCCTGGTTTTCCAAAGAGGCCTTTTCTTGGCAAAACAGTAGGATGAGGTAAGGTGGGTACTTTCCTATCCCACAAGGTTTTTCTACTTGAAAGACACTTGCGGTCTCTGGTGTTAAAAAACAAAATTCAACTGAGCAAATTTGAAGGCCTAATTGGCGATTCAGGAATCGGGCAGCAACCCATCTAGCAAGTAGAAGGGTGCTCCAAGGGGTTGTGCAAAATCGAAGGTTTTTATAAGAAGTGTGAGGTCGGGGACTTATTAGCAAAAGAAAAGAAAGGATTATTTTCAGGTCGGGACATCTTCTTTTGTGGGGGGAGCGAAATTAGAAAATATTTTGAACTGAGTGAAAATGAAAACATAACGTACAGAATTTGTGGTATGTAACGAAAAGTAGTTTCTATTTATTTATTTATTTATTTATTTATTCATTGGCTGCGTTAGGTCTTTGTTGCTGTGAGCGGGCTTTCTCTAGTGGCGCGCGAGCCAGGGCTACTCTTCATTGCGGTGCGTGGGCTTCTCATTGTGGTGGCTTTTCTTGTTGCGGAGCACGGGTTCTAGGCACTGGGCTTCAGTAGTTATGGTGTGTGGGCTGAGTAGTTGTGGCTCACGGGCTTAGTTGCTCCATGGCATGTGGGATCTTCCCGGACCAACAAGGTTTTTCTACTTGAAAGACACTTGCGGTCTCTGGTGTTAAAAAACAAAATTCAACTGAGCAAATTTGAAGGCCTAATTGGCGATTCAGGAATCGGGCAGCAACCCATCTAGCAAGTAGAAGGGTGCTCCAAGGGGTTGTGCAAAATCGAAGGTTTTTATAAGAAGTGTGAGGTCGGGGACTTATTAGCAAAAGAAAAGAAAGGATTATTTTCAGGTCGGGACATCTTCTTTTGTGGGGGGAGCGAAATTAGAAAATATTTTGAACTGAGTGAAAATGAAAACATAACGTACAGAATTTGTGGTATGTAACGAAAAGTAGTTTCTATTTATTTATTTATTTATTTATTGGCTGCGTTAGGTCTTTGTTGCTGTGAGCGGGCTTTCTCTAGTGGCGCGCGAGCCAGGGCTACTCTTCATTGCGGTGCGTGGGCTTCTCATTGTGGTGGCTTTTCTTGTTGCGGAGCACGGGTTCTAGGCACTGGGCTTCAGTAGTTATGGTGTGTGGGCTGAGTAGTTGTGGCTCACGGGCTTAGTTGCTCCATGGCATGTGGGATCTTCCCGGACCAGGGATGGAACCCTTGTCCCCTGCACTGGCAGGCGTATTCTTAACCACTGTGCCACCAGGGAAGTCCAGGGCCTGTGTTTTTTTTAACGTTGGTATACTCAGAATTCCTGAAGTCCTTGCTTTCAACTCTAATTTCTGCTTGTCAACTGAGTAAATGTGAATTGCAGCATTAAGGTCCATACTTTCTAGTGAAACGTTCCCAGAGTCTTTGGCAAGTATACATCAGTATTGGATTCATTATTAAGAATTACTACATACACTTAGTGTTCAGATGTGCAATTATATGAGGAAAAAAATCGCTATCCTTGCATTTGATGGCTGAACGATATAGTGTTATCAGAGCCAATAGATAAAAATACTCTCATATATCTGGGGTTGGGAAATCCTGGCTTTTCAGACGTAACATACTTGTTTCATTTACTGTACAATTTAGCTAAAATACCTTCTATGAGCCAGACCTAGTGCCACCTCTTCCATGAGAGTGGGTAAATTCCATGAAATGTTCTCTAAGTCACATGCTGAGTAGGAAGTTAAGATGGATTTTCCCTGCACATTGTAGAAATCATCCTCTTTATTTATTCTGGCTTGGTTGCGAGCAAGAGAATGTAGAGGAAGAGGACCTACCAAAATAAAGAGGGGGGGACAAATATGTTTGTAGACTGATATTCAGCAGACAATGTGCCTTGGACTCAGAAGACACACAATGAGTGTGTGTTCACTTAAGGAATGGAGTCTAGACAATGGAACTTGATTCTTTTTACCAGTCATTGGAATCTTCAGTTGGCCACCAGGATGAAATGCAGCACTCCAGTTACCACTGAGTCTAGACCTCAGAGATGTTGAAAAAATCTCCAGAGAATCGAAGATATCATATCTAAATCTCCCCACTCCACCATCTCTGCAGCAAACATATCTCTGGAGAAGTAGAGTTTGGACGATTAGTTGGCTTTCTCCTCTCAAAAATGAGAGACATGGGTTCCATTTTTCTGTATGGTTGTTCCAACATCTCATTTTAAAAGTGAGGGCCTGGTCAAATGATGTGCCTATCAGTTTGTCAGACAGGTACTCTGGGCAATTATCATAACCATGGGGACTGGGGTAGAGGGGACTGGAGTTTGTTACCACTGGAAAACCAAAAGCACTGACCACATCCAGAGTACAACCCTCTGGTAGAATTGGTTTCTAGAGATAGATAATCTTGGATTCTTCAAGGTTGTCATTTAGCAAAGGATGGACTTGGGTTGCTCAGGCTTCCAAGGAAGTATACCCAGTGGTTCCATAAATATAGGGGCGATTCTGAGAAATCTTAGCGTCAGAAAGGATATGCTACAGTAAACAGGGTATTCTTATCCTGATGGTAATGGTATTGTAACTGATCAACACTGGCATTCCAAAGGGTGCCAGTAATGTCCTCAGCCCAGGAAATGTCTAACTTCTGCCTTTTTGGTTATTTGCCTTGTGATTTAGAATCCTCTTGCAGCTCAAGGATCGGAGATACAGGGCCCTGGGCAAAGTAGCTGTAGGTGTCGCTCAATAACTCCCACATTTTTGGTTTCATATTAAGAAGTAGAAAAGCATGCGGGATCTTAGTTTCTTGGCAGGGGATGGAGCCCATGCCCCCCACCCCGCAGTGCAAGTGTGGAGTCTTAATCACTGGACCGCCAGGGAAGTCCCAAGAGTCCCTTTCTACATTCTCCTGGAATCTTGTTTGGAAAACTGAGGCCGTGTCAAGTCTTTCACCATTAGCCTCTGGAAGTTGGGTCTAACAGCTCTGTCTGATCGCTGAAGTAGGTTATAGCTCCTTTATTCTCAGGGAGCCCCTGAAGCATTTTCTTCTATTTCCTCTGCGTGAGTGCTCCTGGGTCCTAATGAAAGTCATGGGAGCTTTGATCTTCAAGGCCAATATCCTTTAACAGATCTGGTGTGTGGAGGAGTGACTTGGACAAAGAGCAGCTAATTTAAGAAACAGATATCAAATACTGTCTAAGGTTTCTGCAGGGCAGCTAAAGGGGAGAGACTGATCAATTACAAATCAGGCATGGCTAGCCAAAAGTCAGACTCCTTCACCACAAGCTGGTGGTTGGCCAAAATGTGAAGTCAAACAATAGTGTCACCAATGGCTGACTCTTTTGAGTTCGCCCTGTGAGGAAAGTCTGCCTCGGAGGATTCAGTCAGACAGCTGGCAGGTTGGAAAAGCCATTTGTCACCTCACCCAGGGAAGCCTGTAATCTAATAGCATCAGTTCTGCTGAAAACAAGAGCATAGGGGCATGGCTGCTTTGGAGAAGGCAACCTGAGCAGTGCCAGGGTGATTGGCAGAGCCCCAGAGACAGGTCATAGGTGCTGGCTCCTCAGATGGTCTTACTCAGAGAACAGAAGCCTAAGGCAGCCCTGAGTACTTCCCATCACTTTGTTACTTGTGACATTCAGTCAGACATTTTGACTCTCTAGGCCTCAATAGTTTTGTTTGTAACATGGGATTAAGGGTAGCAACTCAGGCTTTGAGTCCAAGAAGGCCAGGGTTCAAATCCCCACTCTAACATTTCCTGTTTGACCTTGAGCAATCAATTAACCTCCCTGAACTTTCACTTCCTCATCCATAAAGTATGGGAAATAATTCTCATTGTGTGGGGCTTAGGAAAGAAAATATATACGTAAATATAGTAGGCACTCAATAAATTTTTGTTGACTCAATAAATGTATGGTGGTGCCTGGCACGTAATAGGTGGTTTTTAGGTGTAGGTTCATCTTCTTTCTTCCCCAGCCATATATGATATGGAACCACATAGTGAGATAAATTATTCTTATTGAGCCACAGGATCCAGATATCAGCCTAATACTCTAGAAATTGTTTAGTCTACATCTTCTGTTTTTTCTTTCCATGGGTACTATTCAGTCCCGAAATGTATATCTTTTTTTCTTCCAGTCTTTTTAAAAAAATAAATTTATTTGTTTTTGGCTGCGTTGGGTCTTCATTGCTACGCGTGGGCTTTCTCTAGTTGCGGCGAGCGGAGGCTACTCTTCGTGGCTGTGCACAGGCTTCTCATTGCGGTGGCCTCTCCTGCTGTGGAGCACAGGCTCTAGGCGCGTGGGCTTCAGCAGTTGTGGCATGCGGGCTCAGTAGTTGTGGCGCACGGGCTCAGTTGCTCTGCGGCATGTGGGATCTTCCCGGACCAGGGCTCGAATCCGTGGCCCCTGCATTGGCAGGCGGATTCTTAACGACTGCGCCACCAGGGAAGCCCCTCTTCCAGTTTTAATGACGTACAGCACTGTATAAGTTTAAGGTGTACAGCATAATGATTTGATTTACATACATTATGAAATTATTACCACAATGAGTTGAATGAACATCCATTGTCTCACGTAGATACAACATTAAAGAAACAGAAAAACATTTTTTCCTCATGATGAGGACTCAGGATTTGTTCTCAACAACTTTCATATATAACATACAGCGGTGTTAATTATATTTATCATGTTGTACATTACATCCCTAGTACTTGTTTATCTTATAAGTGGAAGTTTTTGCCTTTGACCGCCTTCATCCAGTTCCCCCTCCCCTCACACCCACCTCTGGTAGCCACAAATCTCATCTCTTTTTCTATGAGTTTATTTGTTGGTTGGTTTGTCTTTGAAGTATAATTGACCCACAACACTATATAATGCTTCAGTATTTCTATACATTTCAAAGTGACCACCATGGTAGTAAGTCTAGTTGTCTTCTCTCACCATACGAAGATATTACATGACTATTGACTATATTCCCTACACTGTACATTTCATACCTGTGACTGATTTATCTTGTAATTTATCTTTGTACCTCTTAATCTGCCTCATCTATTGCTCTCCTCTTCCCACCCTCCTCCTCTGTGCCAACCACCTGTTTGTTCTCTGTATCTATGACTGTTTCTCTTTGTTTATTTGTTTTGCTTTTTAGGTTCCATGTGTAAGTGAAATCATGCAGTATTTGTCTTTGTCTGACTTATTTCACTGAGCATAAAACCCTCTACATCCATCCATGTTGTTGCAAATGGCAAGATTTCATTCTGTTTTATGGCTAATATCCCATTGTGTGTCTGTGTGTGTGTGTGCGCGCGCGCACGCGTGCGTGCGTGTGTGTGTGTACCACATCTTCTTTATCCATTCATCTGTTGATGCACGTTTATGCTGCTTCCATATCTTGGCTATTGTAAATAATGCTGCTATGAACATTGGGGTGCATGTATCTTTTCAAATTAGTGTCTTCATTTTCTTCAGGTATGTACCCAGGAGTGGAATTGCTGGATTGTATGGTAGTTCTATTTTTAATGTTTTGAGGAATCTCCAAACTGTTTTCCATAGTGGCCGCACCAATTTATGTTCCCACCAACAGTGCAAGAGGGTTCACTTTCTCTGCACCTCACCCACACTTGTTATTTGCTGTCTTTTTGCTAATAGCCATCCTAACAGGTGTGAGGTGATACCTCACTGTGGTTTTGATTTGCATTTCCCAGTTGATTAGTGATGTTGGGCACCGTTTCATGTGCCTGTTGACCATTTATGTATCATTTTTGGAAAAATATCTCTTCAGGTCCTCTGCCTGCTTTTTTATTGGGTTATTTGTGTTTTTGATGTTGAGTTGTATGAGTTCCTTATATTTTTTTTATATTAACCCCTTGTCAGATATGTCATTCGCAAATATCTTCTCCCATTAAGTCAGAGATGTATATCTTAATTACACTGATGGTAAATATGTTACGGTTAAAGGCAAATATATCATACCAGCTAATGTCAAGATTGCCCAGCCAATATAAAAAAGGGCAGAAATGCCTCTTTATGGAAAAATGTGCACACATCTTTAAATAAACATGTAGAGTTCTGCATATAATCTCAAGGGTTTCACAGGCCCTCTAAACCCCAGGTTAAAAACCTCTGGTCCACAAGACCTGGTCAGATAGCTAATAAACCTCTAAAATTCTTTGCAGAAAATTTTAGGTGGATGGAGATTTTTTTTAAGTCATTACTTTGTTTTCAAACTTTCATTTTGAAAGGACCTGGCTTCACATTCTTAGTTTCCCTCTTTTCGTCTTATTTTCTTCTCTTTAAAGATGATCACAAGTTTTTCTTGAAAAGATGAAAATCATAGCTGGTTCGTAACATTTTCATCTGTTATTTTCCCCTGTTCCTCTTCACTTTCCTCTGTTGAGGTTAGCAAAGTCTCTATTTGGTGGTCGGTAAGCATTTTAATCAAATTCTAAGTAATTTAATTGTATTACTCCATATGTTAACCACTAATACTCTTTATCGTGATCACTGTTAGGTCCTTCAAGCTGCTACTATACGCCTATATAGTTATACATGCAGATATATGCCCATGACGATTAGTATCATCCACACTCCATATATAAAGGTTGTCCTTGGTCTATAGTTTCAGCTTGAAGCTCTTTGTCCCCTGGTCTTCTCAATGCCCATCCTTAGAAAGAGCAGCAGCCCTCGTCCTACTTGTGGCATACCTAGTATTCCATCTGTTGCAGTGTTCCCCAGCAACTGCAGTCTATGTTTTAAAGTCAGGACTTGGTACATCTTTATAGCATCCTTCTGTCTACCCTGCTTGAGGTTGTCCCCCTTCAATCTAGCATATGGCAGCTGTGTGAGTATGGGACAGTCATCTATTTTCCATCCTGGAGAGGCTCTGTTTGATGATCATTGTTTCTTTACAAGTAGACTGGCTAGGTTCCAGGACCTGAGCTGTCATTGAATATTTAGTCCAGTCCTTCATTATAGCTTAAACCTATGATGTAATTCTGGGCACCTATGGCTGCAATTATGTCCAGGAGTCAACCCCAGAAATTTCTGATGGTGAACTCTTTTTCAGTGGAAAGCATGATAGTTACCCCAGGCAGCTTTTGTTTGTGAAGATGGGACTGATAGACTCCTTCCTTACTCTATCAGTGGTTGAATGCATCAGACAGAATGTTCTGACCAGCTGAAAAATTTCAGCTGTGAGTCACTTCCTCCTTTGCTATCTCATACCAGAAAGCCTCCCTCCTAAGCTCAAAATGTGCACACTGTCCTCCAAGAGTGTGAGTGGCCCCATAAAACCCCATTATATGAGAGGAAATGATGCATGGCAAGGAGCAACAAATCCACGATACGGACACAAAGAAACATAAGCAACGTGAAGCTTTTACTCCAAGAGCTTTTCAAAGCTGCAGCACCAGCCTCCAAGACTTTTGCCAGACGAGACTCTGCCAATCCCAGCCAAAGCTAAGCGTGTGCCTAGTTATGAAGAGGGAGGGCAAGGCACAGGTGGCAGTGCAGAGCGTCTCATATTCTACTTCCTTCTCTCCTTCCCTGCCTCTCCTCAGACCTACATGTCAGAATGTCTGCCCTGGAAGGAAAGGATTGATCGTGGGACTCTCTCAGATCAAGGGTCAAAATAGTCATTTATATTTAAGCACTTTGACTTTCTCTGAGCAGCAATCTAGTGGTTAAGGGCATGGACTCCAGGGCCAGGTCCCTAGGCTCAAATTCTGGCTCTGCGTCTTAGTAGCCTAGAGACTTTGGGGCAATTGCTTCACCTGAGAGCCCTTGGCTTTCTCATTTGGGATATGGCATTAATTACAGTACCTACCTCATTGTGTTGTTGTGAGGACCATATTAAACACATTATACGTGTATATGTGTATATATGTGTGCATGTTTTAAAACAGTGTTTTAATAACTTATTAATATTTTTATTATTACCAGGGTTAGGGGCTCTTCCAGCCTGTCTTGTACTACTACGGTCACTAGTTCTCTACGTTGCCCTTGGATTTCAACACCATTTTTGGTGTTCCAACGGTACCTTTAACTTCATAGGATTAGACTCCACCTAGTTAGGTCCATGAGAATGTTCATATAGGGCTCTTTCCCTAAGTCCCCTTGGTGATCCCCTTGGGCCCTAACACTGTAGCAGAGAATAAACTCCTTAATCTGCAAGGGAATAAACAGAACAAAAGAGCAAGGGAAGGGGAAGGGGAAGCTGGGAGGAAGTGAGAGAGTGGCATGGACATATCTACACTACCACACGTAGGGTGGATAGCTAGTGGGAAGCAGCCGCATGGCACAGGGAGATCAGCTCGGTGCTCTGTGACCACCTAGAGGGGTGGGATAGGGAGGGTGGGAGGGAGGGAGACACAAGAGGGAAGAGATATGGGAACATATGTATACGTATAACTGATCCACTTTGTTGTAAAGCAGAAACTAACACACCATTGTAAAACAGTTATACTCCAATAAAGATGTTAAAAAAAAAAACCAAAAACAGCAAGGGAAGTGAAACTGAATAGCAAGGGGAAGGCTGCCTAACACATCAAAGGGCCCACCATGCCAATAGGAAGTCAGGACCAGACTCCCCCATTTGGTTTGTGGTCTACTGGCTTTGTCCCATTCCCCATTTCTACCCACTCTCTTTCCCTCCCTCCTGTCTCCCCACTCTTTGCAAAAAACAGCATGTTGGGGCCCCTGACCTTGTGGTAGCTCTTATGTGGTGACTCATGCTGAGAAGCAGGAATAATTTGCCCAGTAGGGGAGGGAAAGGGAGCTGTGTCAGTGTGTGGGCATGCAGGACAATTGCCTGGGTGGTAGCATACTCACCTAAACCAATAAATGAGTGAACTCTCCTGAGCAAACCTCCGGAGGCCCAGGAGCATGCCATCTCTTTGGTGTAAGAAAGGAGCTGGGAGAGGGTAGAAAACCTCTGCCCCAATCCCAACCGTCACATTTTGAGTTTGGGGGAAAGCGCTTACAGAGGACTTGATAGCAGTGAGGTTCTTCAGATCTTGGTGATTACAAAGCTAAATCTGGAGGATGTGTATGAAGGAGAGCAAAGAGCAACATAGTGAATGAAGTGCTGCTGACGTTCGGTCTTATCCCTTCCCTGATCCTCCTGGGACCCAAGGCTTTCCTGATGCTCTGTGCTCCTTGGAGTGACTCTGTGCCCACCTCTCCCTCCCAGGTGGATTATGTCCCAGCCCAAGTGTTACCAGGCATCCCCAAGGTGCATCACAATGGAAAGCATGAGTTTCCACTGAACGGGAAGCCTGACCTACTCTATGGCAGGTTCTTAGCTTCTGCTGGGCTGCCTTCTCTATGGCTCCCAGACACTTTAAGCATCAAGCAGTGAGGAGGAGATGTGGGCAAGAAGATACTCTTTTTCCTCTCTCCCACTGTGCATGGACAGATACCACCCCCCTCATTGTTCATTCACCAGGCTCCCCCAGAAGCACCGCTGTCCCCTGTCCCTGGTCCCCACTCATGACTTCGAATTTGGGGACAACTTAAATGTATCTCTTCTCCCCAGAGAAGGTCAGGGGTACGTGCTTTGGACCTGTCTTACTCTCTTCCCCCAACAAAACTTCTCTTGATTTGTAACCCATTTTCCTAGGCCCCTTCTGGGTGACTGAAACAGATCCAATCAACAAATCCAAGGTTGAGTGTCGATGGCAGATAGATAATGGCTCACTCTGCTACTTTTCTCAGGCAACACATTTTAATAGGATCATTCAATACATTAGCCCAAGGGTTGGCATACTTTCTCTGTAATGGGACAAGTAGTCAATATTTTAGGCTGTGAGGGCCACTATTCAACACTGCTATTGTAGCATGACATTAGCAATAGATAATTCATAAACAAATTGGAGTGGCTATGTTCCAATAAGTAAATACATTGAATTTCATGTAATTTTCACGTCATGAAATAGTATTCTTCTTTTGAATTTTTTTAATCATGTAAAAATATAAAAACTATTCTCAGTTTGGACATACAAAAACAGGTGGCAGGCCAGATTTGGCTAGTGGACTGTAGTTTGCCAACTAGTGCCTTAGCCGAAAGGATTGATTCAAATGGGGATTTCACATGCTGTTATAAGTTGAATGGGATGGAGAGAGTTTTTTTAGAATGGGGTTGGAGGCAACCTCACCATCCTCTTCAAATTCCACAAGCTAGGTGGAAATGTTTGCTATTTCATTCAACACACATTATAGAGTAACTACTCTGTGCCAAGCACTGTGCTAGGTGCTATGTAATACATTGATAGAATAAAGCAGATGCTGTCTTTGCCCTTATAAAGTTAAAATACAATGGGGGAAAATAGAAAACAAGTAAATAAGGGGGACTTCCCTGGTGGTCTAGTGATTAAGAATCTGCCTGCCAATGCAGGGGACACGGGTTGGATCCCTGGTCCGGGAAGATCCACATGTCGCGGGGCAACTGTGCCCATGCGCCACAGCTACTGAGCCCGCGCTCTAGAGCCTGCAAGCCACAACTACTGAGCCCGCGTGCCACAACTACTGAAGCCCACACGCCTAGAGCCCATGCTCCACAACAAGAGAAGCCACGACATTGAGAAGCTGACACACCACAACAAAGAGTAGCCCCCGCTTGCCGCAACGAGAGAAAACCCGTGCACAGCAATGAAGTCCCAGCGCAGCAAAAAACCCCCCCCGCAAAAAAACAAAAAAAACAAGTAAATAAGCAATAAATATGTAATTTCAAATTGTGATAGGTGTGTGAAGGAAATGGGAGAGCAGTTGTAGAGAATGAGGAGGGAGCATACTTAGAAATTGTGGTTGGGGAAGGAAGACTTGTACGTGGGGATATTTTTATTAAGGAGTTAGCCTTGTGAAGAACAGCTAGGAGTAGGGGAAAGAAAGTGTTTTCCAGGCAGAAGGCTTAGCATGTTTTAGGGGCCTGAGACAGGAAAGAGCTTGCCTTATTCCCATACCTGAAGGGAGACAGTATGTCTACTAGGATCGGAGGAAAGTGACCTGAGAGGAGGTTGGAGAAGTAGGCAAAGGCCAGATTCCATAGAGACTTGTAGCCCATTGAAAGAGTATGGACTTCATTTAAAGTGCAAGGAAAGCCCTTTTAAAAGATTATTCTGGCTCATGTGTGGAGACTAGACTAGAAGGAAGGAGAGTATAAGTTAGATAATCGGTTAAGAGTTTATTACAGTAGTACGGGCGAGAAGTAATAGTGGCTTAGACTAAAGTGTTGGCCATGAAAATAAAGAAGAGTGGTACATGGCATACTTTGGATGTAGAAACTATAGAACTTGCTGATTAGATGTTAGAGCTGAGGGAGATAGCAGAATCAAGAATGATTTAGCAGTTTCTGGCTTCAGTAACTTGGTAGATGGTGATTCCTTTTGATGAGATGGAAAAGATGGAAAGGAACAGTTATACTGAAGGGGTAGGGAAGAGGACACTAATAAAGAGTTCTATTTTGGACAGCTGAAGTTTGAGTTGCCTCTGAGAACTCCAAGTAGATCTCTAGGCAGTTGGTGATGTGAGTCTAGCATTTAGAGGAGACTTTGGGTCGGGAATACGAATATGGAAGAAATTAACCTATAGATGCCATGGGAACAGATATTAGCTAGAGGAGGAGGCTTCAAAACAGACTGAAAGGGAACAGTCAAAGATATAGGAGAATTTTGTTTTTTAATGTACAATGTTCCAGAGGCTGAGAGAGGAGACTATTGGAGGAGAGTAGTAAACTGTGTTGAACGCTGTTGGAAGATCAAGTTAGAGGAGGACAAAAAGGACCCTATTGGATCTGGTAACGTGGAAGTCTTCAGTGACCTTGGCAAGAGGTTTTGGGACTGGGGGGTGGTAGGGTTAGACTGGCAATGGCTGAGGTTAACAGAAATGTAAGGGATGATGGGATTATCCCCATAAGGTTGGTTCTAGAGCTGTGATCTAGAATGCATCACTTGGTGTTTGGTCAAGGCAGCTTCTCCCTCAGGCAGCATTGAGTGTGATGGCCCTGATGGCATGGTATGGATCCTTCTACTCTTTCAAAGTGGGTTTTAAAAGAAATAAGATGCTTTTTCATTTTTTTATTCAACAAATATTTATTGAGTAATTAAAAAGTGCCAGGCACCCTAGATGCTAGAGATATAGTAGAGAATAAAACAGGCAGAACTCCCTGCCTTGGTGGAGCTTACATTCTAATGACTAATAAAGACGAGTAAATAGGCAGTTACTATCAGGGTTTTATGTACTATGACATAAGGAAGATACATTAATCAAGGTAATTATTTCTAGCTGCTGCAACAAACAACCCTCACATCTCAGTGGTTCAACACAATAAAAGTTTGTCATTCATGTCACAGGCCAATCCAGTTCAAAGAGCTCTCCCAGGCAGCTGTTTTTCAAGGACTCAGGATCCAGGCTCTTTCTGTCATATGGCTTCACCATCCCATAGATCTCCTCAGGTCTGTCAGTGGATCCTCTGTATTCTGCAGCCACTAAGCAAAGACAGCATGTGGAGTATCACATAGTGTGAGTTATGGCCAGACTCGAAAGTGACTACAAGTCAATCCAAAGGTAAGAGAGACTGGGACATGTAATCTTCCCCTTTGTCCAGTAAGGAAATAGGGCTAGTGAAAAGCTAGCCAGTCTCTGCTACTAAAGTATAGGGCACTATGAGGGTTCAGAGGAGGAGCCCTTAATATTTACTTAAAGTGTTGGGAAAAGGTTCCTGGATGAAGTGATCTCTATGTTAAAGACCTGAAGGATGAGGAAGAATTAACCTAGTGAAGTAGGGTTAAGAATGTTCCAAGCAAAGAGAACAGCAAGTGCTAAGGACAGAAGTTGAGAGAGAACACGATTTGTTTGAGGAGCTGAATGAAGTTCAGCGTGGCCAGAATGTAGAGCAGGAGCTCAGAAACAGCAAGAGATGAGAATGAAGTAGGAGGTCAGTGCCACGTAGGGGGAGTGGGTGGGGGGCACACCTTCATTCAGGTTGATGCTTACAGATCGAAGAAGAATCTAGAGTTCTTCCAGGGCAGCTGGTCCCTGATGAAGGCTCTGGGTAGAGGTACTAGGGCAGAGGTTTCCAACTCAAAGGCCTTCAGGGGCTAAGCAGGAATGTTGAGAGTTTAAAACAGTAGAGAGCAGTGGTGCCCACGGTGAGGTGGAGCGTGCACGCTGTGCCTTAATATATTAAAGTCAAAAATGAAAACAAACAACAAACCACTGTGCAGGACAAGTGAGCCACATCTGCTGTGGACCCCTGTTAGGAGGCTTCTAGAGAGTTCTTACAGTCACCAAGGAGTTCAGGTCAAAAACAGGAGACGGAAAGTTTACAGAAACAGGATTTTGCATCCAAGTCTATTATTGTCATCATGCTGGTTTCACACTTACTTTCTGCTATGTTTGGTTAACTGGCAGGTAAGACTGTTTCTTCAAGATAGGAATGGGATTGTCTTATTTCCTTTCAATAATAATAATAAAAATGCTAGGTTGCTAGATACTGCTGTGCTCTATTAACCCATTCAGTCCTCACAACAACCTGGTACATAGACACCTAAAACATTTTAGAGGGTTTATGGAAAGCTTCCTGGAGGAGGTGACCTTTGAGTTGGCCTCTGCTGTCACATGGAGCTATTTTGAAACATAGTTCCTTCACTTACCAGCTGTGTGATTTTGGGAAGATTGACATTTTGAGCCTCATTTCCTTCATATGCAAAATAGGGCTAATGGTAATAGTGCTGAGCTCACAGAAACATTCTGAGGATTAAATGAGATGACACATAAATAACACTTAGTGCTATGTTTGGCATATAAAGTATTCAATAAAAGTCAATCATTGTCACTGATGGTGTTGTGGTTGTTATTGTAGTTTAGGACACAGATTTTGGAGGCAGAGAGACCTGGTCTTGTATTATGGCCCTGGGCAAGTTACTAAGCTCCTCCAGGTCTCAGTTTCTTCATCTGTAAAATGAAGGTAGCAACACTAACTGAGTAGGGTGGTTATTCGGATTAAATAAGATAATCTACTTAGCCCAATATTTGGCAGTCAGTAAGTGCTCAGTAAATGGTAGCTATTGTTACTAGGCACAAGGATGGCAAGAGTGAGTACCCAATAGATGCTATCGAATGACCAATTAACTAGTGGGTCCAAAGTAATCATATTCAGTAGTTGAGAGAGGAAAACCCATGAACTTCAGCTTTGACATTGTAAAGTGAACGTGAAACCCTCTAGCCAAAAGGTTATTTTTTTAAGCCAAAATGTTTTGATATGTTTTTTTTTAACATCTTTATTGGAGTATAACTGCTTTACAATGGGGTGTCAGTTGCTGCTGTACAGCAAAGTGAATCAGCCATACATATACATCTATCCTCATATCTCCTCCCTCTTGCGTCTCCCTCCCACCCTCCCTATCCCACCCCTCTAGGTGGTCACAAAGCCCCGAGCTGATCTCCCTGTGCTATGCGGCTGCTTCCCACTAGCTATCTATTTTACGTTTGGTAGTGTATGTATGTCCATGCCTTATATATACTGAAACCTTTTAGGAATTTCCTGTTGTTTAGTAATTACTAGTGCTAAGCCAGTATATAAATATGACTTAGGAGTGTGTGTAAAAGTTACTAAGCAACATGGGGAAATGGTCTTGCTGGCTACTTTTCTCCATCAATAAATAACCCATCATTTGATGAAGCAACAATCTCATTTCCCTAAGAAAATACCAGAAAGGACATCACCCAGAACTTTCAAAAAAAAACCTGTTTGGTAAGCCTTTGGTAAATATATATTTAGATAATGATAAACCAAGACCTTAGGCCAGATTCAAAATCCCCTCCCCGCGTCTGTGGCTGCAGTTACGCAAAGGAAATGGAAAAAACGTTCAAAGAGACGGGGGCCCTAGTCCAACATTTGGACTAATTGAATTTCCTAACCCCATTTCCTTCTGTGGTTCTTTCGCAGCCAGGCAATGACCTCCATTCAAGACTGGCCCTCAGAAAAGTCATGTAGCAGGCCAACTTTCTCTTTGCCTCCTTCTAGCCTTCTTTTCCACTCCTCTCAGCTCTGGGTCCCCAGTATCTTCATGTTCTTCTCCAGTCCCCCCAAATCACTCCCTGCAAGCTCCTGTATGAAGTAGCTTTCAAAGGCATAGAGAGCCCATGCCCTGCCTCCCATCAAAGCTGATTTGTCCTGTTGGTTACTCCTTTGGTGCTCTGCTATTAGTTTTTAAGACAACAGGAGATAAAACTAGAATAATGTAGCTACTTCCCACTGTCTAAACTCTGGCATGCTCAGTTCATGGCCCCGGCAAACAGGTTTGGGAGCTCCTCTGTGATGCCTGGCCAGGACTCCTAGGTTTCTTAGGGTTGGGGTAGTGTTGCCGCAGGAAATCCATGGTACCTACCAACATGGTACCTACCTAACTACTGAAGGCCACGCTCCTGGAGCCTGTGCTCGGCAGCGGCGCCAGGGGGCGGGGGGGAGGCAGTCACTGGGAGAGGCCCGCACACCGCAACGAATAGCCCCCGCTCACCGCAACTAGAGAAAGCCCGCATGCAGCAACGAAGACCCAACGCAGCCAAAAATAAATAAATAATAAATAAATAAATAAAACCAACCAACACCCATAGCAGTGCATTGGCTCGTAGGGTGCTTTGTCCAGACAGGGCAAAGCCCCTGGTCCGTGAAGTCAACTGGAGCGAGCCTGGGGTGCAGATGAAGTGAACTAAAATGGGGTTAATAATGAGACCGACCTCCCAGGGATATTGTGATGATTGAATTAAATAATACAAGTCAAGCTTTCAGAACAATGCCTGGCACAGCGGGTGTCCAGTAAATGTTAGTTGTTATTCCTACCCGCTGAAGGTTGGGTAGCTAGCTGGCAGGGCTCACCCTCAGTTCAAGGACTGTACTCAGGGCTCCTGTTCCTCCTTTCTCCACGCACCGAGCCTCTCCTGCCTGCCTGCTGCCAACCTCACTTGCCATCCACGCTAAAAGCCATAGTGTCTTTTCTCTCGTCATGACGCGGAGGTCATATGCTGGCAGCAAGTATGTGCTGTGGACATATTTGTTTGGCTTACATGGTATGTTTTTTTAAAAGATTTCAGTTGGTTAACAACATTTAAAAATCAGGAGATTTCAGAAATTCCCTGTCGGTCCAGTGGTTAGGACTCAGCGCTTTCACTGCTGTGGCCAGGGTTCAATCCCTGGTCTGGGAGCTAAGATCCCAAAAGTGGCACGGCAAAAAAAAAAAAAAAAAAAAAAAAAAAAAAGATTTCCTTTAAAAAACTGGAGTTTGGACTTCTTCTTCTTTTGTTTTTAAAGTCTTAAGATCCAACAACACAGGCCCACATTCTAAGTGGCAAATATCTGTCACCTCTGAGTGGTGCCTGCTCCCTTAAAATCTACCATGCACTCTCAGGCTGCCTGTTTTCCCCTGCAGATCCACTTCTTTCTCTCACTGACACTAGCAAAAGCCCTTCAGGGCCCACCAGGTAGAGCCTCAGTGGCTCTTTTAAAACTGGACTCCCAATGAATGGCAACAGAAAAGAGGCTCATCTTCCCTGGAGGTCAGGGAAGGGGCTCAGTGTTCACAAAACTCAATCGCTTACCTCTGCTTCCTGCAGGGAAGAGGAGAAATGTGCCCTTCGTCCTGGGGAAGGCTGCTCTTTGCTGGACAATGGGCCAAATGACCCCTCCTAATAGAGAAGGGGTATATATATATATATATATATATATATATATATACACACACACACACACTGAATGTTTGCATCCTGCTATAAACTCATCCGTCCTTAAACAAGGAAGTCCAAATGGGTCTATTCCAACTAAGCAGTCTTTCTTCCTTAACAACTAAGGCTTTGTCTATGGAGTTTATAGGGCCATGTGTTATTCAAATACTTTGGGCTGCTTTGTGGATACACTGATGGGCATTCTCCTGGCAAACAGGAGAGCTTTTCTGGAAACTCTCTAAAAGCCTGCAGGGTGGGATAGAGAGAATACTAAATGCTAGCTCAGCCAAACTTTTCCAGTGGGGCAGTCAGCCTCTGGAAGAACCAGGGCAGCTGCAAACCCTACCCAGGCGCCAGGCATGGCAGGAATGCTTGTCGGAGCACAAAGTGCCTGCAGCTTGCTTTAAGTCTAAAGAAGAAGAATAACATATCAGTTCTTATGAGCCTGGGGGTAATGATAATAAACACATACATAGCTTACCATAGCCCGCCACTGTTTCATTACCTCACAACAATCCAATGAAAGAGGTCCTGTTATTACCTCCACTTTTACCAATGAGGAAACGGAGGCACAAGAAGTTAAGTAAGTAGCTAAGGTTGTGAAACCAATTGATAGTAAAGCAAGGATTCTAACTCATGCAGTTGGTCTGCAGAGACTGTACTAACTAATATACACCATGGTTCTCAGTAAGGTCACAGGACCGCCAGCATCAGCATCACCTGGAAACTCTTTAGAACTGCAAATCCCTGGCCCTACCCCAGACCACCTGAATGGGATATTCTGGGGATGGGACCCAGAAATCTATGTTTTTAGCAAGCCCTCTGGGTGACTCTGATTTAAGCTTAAGTTTGAGAACCATGCCCTAGGGGATAAGGACTCCCAACAATTGTAATATAACACTGTATGTTGCCTGCTGGAAGGAGCTGGCAGAATAGGCAGTCACCTGAATGAGAACTGAAAGGCATGGGAAGGGAGGAAAGTTGCTATCCCACCAACTTCTCCCAGTACCTGTGATTCCATTATTAGCCATTCATTCCTTTGGATTGTGCATTCATGATTTGGAGGACGTCTTATTAAAATGCAAATACCCTTGGTAGAAGGAATGCCATCAGCCAATTCCTTATGGAATCTTATAGAGAATGACCAACTATTTATGTTTGCCTGGGAGTGAAGGGTTTCTGGAGATGCAGGACTTCGCAGTGCTAAAATAGGGACAGTCTCTCCACTGTTCAGATCTGTCCAGGACTGAGATGGTTCCTAAGAGACAGGATTTTCGGTGCTAGAACACAAAGCCCCAGGCAAACCTGGATGAACTGGACATCCTATAATATAGGGAACAGAGCTGCATGTTAGAAGCATGGAATGGACAACGTTAGGCATTGCCACATAAGAACTTGGAAGCCACACGCCTAAAGATGCTCCAACTTTAAACATGAGTTTGACAGGAAAACTTTCGGGGTCTGGTTTTCTCAGCTTCAGCAAAAGGATGGAGGTAAGCTTTGGCATTCAACAAAGACCCCAGGGGTTATTAGGACACATAATACCACAGCACCACCAGACTCTTCTGTGAAATTTAGTGCTGAAAGACAAAGCATTAAGAATTACTCTCCCCAAAGTTGTACAAATGGCAGTGCATATGTAAGACAGAGGACGATGCCTCTATTTAAGATTGTGATAACAAAAATTCTTCAAGCCACGGAAAAATGCTGCTTAAGAGGGGAAAGCAGAAGATAAAATGGTAGCTATCATTCTGAAGCGGTAGAATTTCAGCCACGTCAAGAAAATGTGCAGCAGTAAACGCCGGGAGAAAAATATGCTACGATGTTAATATTGGTTGCTACTGGATGCTGGGATCATGCAAGAGGATGTTTTTCTGCTCCTTAATTCTTTTCTATAACTCCAGAATTTCTACATTACAATGTAATCGGATGATAATTAAAATAAATTAGTGAGGGGAAGAAGAAGAGGAAGAAGGAGGAGGACAAGGACGAGGACAGGACGAGGAGGAGAAGGAAGAAGAAGGAGAAGGAGAGGGAGGAAGAAGAGGAGGAGGAGGGGAAGGGGAAGGAGAGGAAGAGGAAGAGGAAGAAGACTTTTCCATGATGCACGTGTTGGAGGAGATTCACCTGACATGGGAGAGGGGCGCTTACTCTTCTGCTGTAACCAACCGTTGGCTGATTTGGCAGGGACTGTGCTGCTCTGGCTATATTATTGCTGCCGTCTGCCAAGTTTGTTGAAAGCTTATCTGGAAGCTCGGCTGCACAATGTAGCTGGGTAAAGGTTGAGATTAAAAAGTAAAGTTTTGAATTGGCCTTTTGTATAGCCTGGCTTTGGGGTCAGTTTCGTTAAAATGATGTCCTGATGCATTCCCTGGCAACAAACAAGGGAGGGGTGCTTACTTTTCTGCTATAACCAACCATTGCCTGATTTGGCAGGGACTGTGCTGCTCTGACTATATTATCGCTACTGTCTGTTGCATTTGTTGAAAACTTATCTAGAAGCTTGGCTGGACAATGTAGTTGGGTATAGGGTGAGATTAAAAGGTATACTTGTTTTGACCTTTTGAATAGCCTGGCTTTGGGATCAATTTAGTTAAAATGATGTCCTGATGCATTCCCTGGCAACATTGAAGGGGTAGATATTCATGGAGGACTCGGGTCGGGGGGTCAAGTGCCCCTTTTATGTGTCCCAGATGCTCTAGCAGGGGTTTGGGAACTTTTAGAGAAGAACCTTCTTGAAGGTACAGGTGGGACTTTTCCGATACCCACTCATCTCCTTCCCCAATGGGCTGCATACCTCCCCGGTTCACCATAGGGCTGGTTTTGTAGCCCAGTGTGTTTGCAGAAGAAAGAGCACAGGCTTGTGAGCAGGGCAAATCACACGGTCCACTGCTAGGAGGTGCTCAAGCAGTTCCCGTGCTCAGAAGCCCCTCTTCCTCACTCCCAACCACAGCACACAATCTGAGAGTTAAAAGTGACTTTGTTGGCCTGGTGTATTGCCTGGCCTTGGGGTAATTGTTCTGCTTTGCTGGAGCACTGGTGTAGGTCAAGGTCAAGGATCCTCATCAGTCACCAGCTAAATGGGAACAGAGTTTGGGATGTGATGAAGGAAGCCATTAAAGTTTTGAGTCCCCTTGGCAAACTCACTCTACCCTCTCCCTAGAGCCACACAGGAGCAGTGGGAAGGACTGGAATCGAGCTACCTACCCAGGTGAATGCAAATACCTGCCCAGGAAATCATGCAAACACCTTTAGAACAAACCTTGTAGGATACTAGTCTGAGGAGATACACAAAAACCAAAAGTACACAGCTTGCCCTCAGAAGTCCCAAACAGTCTCCTCTGCTTGCCCTCCACCCTGCCATGCCCCTTACCTCACAGCAAACTGTGCTTCCGACCCCCAAGGCCAAAAAGGGAAAACACAAGCCATCCTTTCACAGACAGGGACCTTAAAGGATACAACAGGAAGCAAATGGCCATCTCCTTGTTATATTTTCTGCAAGATTAACAATCACTTGACTGTTTCTCTCCTATTCCTTAGTGACCTGGCGGTTCAGCTATTAAGTGATAAATCCTCTGTGTATTCATGACCAGCTGGTTTAATTAGGGAGCCCCAACTGAAACAATTCAGATAATTGAGCTAGCCAGCCGCTGTGCAGGGCCGAAAACAAACTCAACCGGCAGCAAGAGGCCTGTCCCCCAGAAAGGAATGCTGAAGCAGGAAACCGAATGGGATGAAGGGTGTAAACTTTAGGAAGAGCAAGTGAAAGACGAAAACAGGGAAGAGAGATTCCAGTTCCTTCTCATCACCCTCCCACTCCACTTTTGGCTTGTATCCAGGCAACCGGCTGAAGCCAGCCAGCCAGATTCACTCCAAGTGGCTCCTTGGAGGTCCCAGTCAGCTGGGGGAGGGGGGCAAAAGGACGATGGGCTAGCTAGCTACCGGTTAAGAAGAGACGATCTGGAAGGATGCCCTCCAGCTCCTGTCCCTTCACAGGGCTGTTTGCCCTGTCAGAGCCTGACTCACCCCCAGATGGCTGACTAGAAAGTCTCAACTCCAAATTCCCAAGACCAAACATCCTCATCCAGCAACACGGCACTTGGCTCATAAATTCAACAAACTCAAAAAATTTTTCTCCTTGACTGAACAGCCCAAAGGAAAGTTTTGTTTACCCAGGGCCAACCTCTTTTCTGAATGAACCATGTTTAAGTGAGGAAATACCTGCTTGGAATAACTTTTTCTCATCCTGTGTCCATTTCACCTCCTTTCAAATCAGCGCGCACACAGATGACAGATTGATCTTTCGAACATTCATTGTCTAACTTTTGATTTTGAAATAATGGTAGACTCACAAGAAGTTGCAAAAAGAGTGCCAAGAGGTCTCTAATACCCATCACCCCAATTCCCGCCCCCCATGGTGACATCTTACATAATTATAACATATTATCAATATTAACGATTTTTAGATGTACAGTTCTGTATTATTAAGTATATTCACGTTGCTGTGCAACCATCACCACTGTCTAGTTCCAGAACTTTTTTTTTTTTTTTTTGGCGGTATGCGGGCCTCCCTCTCCAGAACTTTTACATCATTCCAAACTGAAACTTCATACCCCCATTCTGCACCCCGCATCCCCTGGTAGCCATTATATTACTTTCTGTCTCTATGAATTTGACTAGTCTAGGTACCTCATATAAGTGGAATCATACAACATTTGTCCTTTCGTTGCATTATTTAAAAAATTGTTTCAAGATTTTTGCTAGATTGGAAACTCTTCAAGGATCTGGTACCCTGCTGAAATAAGAAATAGACAGATAAGTAGGTAGATAGCTGATTGATAGATAGATAGATGATAGATAGATAGATATTCTCACAGTATCCAGCGTAATTGTGGGTGATTAACAGATGTGGATTTTTCTCACCTTGTCAGGAAATCAAACCAGGAATGTCTTATAAGACATCACCCAGACCTTTTATTTATTAAAGAAATTTTTAAAATATATTTATTTTATTTACTTATTTTCCTTAATTCTTTCGGTTACATCAGGTCTTAGTTGCGGCACGCAGGATCTTTGTTGAGGTTGCAGGATCTTCACGTTACAGCACACGGTCTGCTTGGGTTTCTCTCTAGTTGCAGCACTCCTGTGGCATGCGGGCTTAGCTGCCCTGCAGCATGTGGGATCTTAGTTCCCTGACCAGGGTTCGAACCTGCGTCCCCTGCATTGGGAGGCGGATTCTTTACCACTGGACCACCAGAGAAGTTCCCGCCCAGACCTTTTTTTGTGGCTTTCCCAAATTTGGGTTAAAAACATGTTCTTGGGCTGGGCCTGCATGTGCCGAGATCCAATGGGTTTGGGCTGTGCTCACTGTGATAGGGTGTGTATGCTGCCAAAGTTACCTTCCTTTTGGCTCATCTTCAGAAGTAAATGTTGAGCTCACTGAGGGCAGAAACAATGTTTATTTGAAGTTTCTTTGACGCACCCATGGCAGTGTCAAAAAAGCACTTAAATAATGTTACCAGGATGGGCAAGGGCTGGGTGTCAAATGGTTGTCAAGGAATCTAGTTTGATAACCAGATGAAGATGAAGAACTTGGCACTAGGTCGTAGGGCAAACCAAAGCCGGCAGGGCAAAATACTTCAGTTCTTGGTTTCTTCACTGGGGCAGAATGAATAATAGGAATAGCCAACATGAATTGAGGACTTAAATACATGCCAGGCACTACTCTAGGCACTTGACACATATTAACTCTCTTCATCCTCCCAACAATCTTAAGAGGTAGGTACTATTATTAGTTTTGTTTTACAGTTGAAGAAATTGAGGCATAGAAGGGTTTGGTCATTTATCCAAGTTAGTAAGGAGAGTCAGGGTTTGAATTCAGATGGTCAGACTCCAGAGCCCACACTCCCGGAGTCATGTGAGTAATCGAAGAACACAAGAGCCTTGAGAGACTGAAGTACTTCTGGCTGGTGAGCTGACATGGTGAGAGCTCTGGGCCAGGGGAGGGGACTTTGTGGATCATTTAGCTTTACTCCCTTCCAAGGCCCACCCCTGGCTGGAAAATAGCTGCCTTCAGTCACACGGAGTAACAGACTGAAAGATTGAGTGCAGCCTCACCCCTGCTGGCAAAACAACTCCAAACCCACATCCTACTGCCAATGGGTCATTGATGCCGTGTTCATGTACTACGGACAGCATATTTTGATATTAAGGACCACTGTGAACCTCTTGGAAGCTAAGGACTATATAAACTCTGGGTACTGAAGGATTGTTATTTAAGGCAGGTCCCACGAAAGAGCTATTGAGTTTCTCAGGGCTCCCCCATCCCCACCCCAGGGAGCCCGTTTATTTTACTGGTAGGAAATGAATGAATGATGTTCAGCAGTATCTTTACCTAGCTGTGAAATTAAAGTATAGTCCCTTGTGAACCCAGCCCACTTGATGTATACAGGAAGTGACCCCCCCCACCAAGTGGCTGACTGAGTTTTAGAACAATATATATCCTGCAGGAATATTTCCTGTTACAAAACTTCACTGAGCCCCTGAAGCAACAGAGTAAATAGCTTTGGTTCAGGTGAAAAGAAAGGCCCAGATAAAACAATGAAAATGCATCAGTGAGCTGAGGGGAAGGCCTAGTGGAGCTTTGTGTTCTGAAATGGGAGCTGAGACTCTGTTCCAGGAGAGAAAGGCCAGGCATAGGCAAGAATTTGAAAAAAGGCTGCAGGTGAGGATGTTCATAGCGTGTTTGGGGGACACTAAGGTGACCAGCTTGGTTGAAGTAGATGGTTCCTGTTGGGGAGCAGTGATAGACGGGGCTAGAAATGTCAAGAATTCTTAGGGAAGAAAGGCAGGTAGAAGGATTTCGATTTGAAATAGGCAGAAATAATGTGTTGGGACTACAAAGCTCAGGGTCAAGGTCTTATCCCATGATGAGTGATTCCATCATGTTGCCTTTGTCAAAGAACAGTTCTCCTGGCTCCCACCTCTTTACTGTTGCCAAAGTACAAGCTTTGGCAACAGTACGATAAAGAAAGGACAGCCACAAGGCTAGCTGTGTTTCTCAGATGCTTGGATTCCCTCCACAACACTGTACCAAGACTCTTTTGTCAGTTGCCTGCTGTTGTACTTGAAGGTTCCCAAGATTAATGTGACACAGGAAACACATTAGGTAAATGCAGTCTTTATTCATAGTTATAGGCCTCTGCCTCAAATCCATTGTGAGTCTCTTACCCAGGCGAGCTGAGCTGGACAATGAAGAAACCTCAGACCCCTTTTACCCTCTTGTATAGCTTTAAACTTGAACAAGACCAAGAACTGGGCAACCAGTTTCTCAATTCCCTTCCCCTGTTCCTCCCCTTGCTCTGCTTAGTTTTCCTGCACTGAATTTCCTACTAATGTGGGAGACAGTGGAGGGGAAATCTCACCGGGGGGAAAGCATGGAGCCCATTGTTCTTTTCCTTCCAAAGCCCGGCTCCACTGGAAGTCTTTCATTCCCTATATTCTAACCTTGATGTATATCGGAGAGCCTGCCCCTGAGATTACAGTGAGGGGTAGTAAGGCTATGCGGCCACTTGTTCAACACACACATACACCCAGCCCCTCTTCTGGTTAAAGCCATGGGTTTTACAGCAAGGCATGTGACCAACTGGGGGTACTACCGTCCTCTTCAAGGGGGATCAGAGTATATCTGGACCTCTCAGGGCAGGAAGATGAGTGGGCATCAGAAAAGTCCCACCTGTACCTTCAAGAAGGTTCTTCTCTAAAAGTTCCCAAACACCTGCTAGAGCATCTGGGACACATAAAAAGGGCACTTGACCCTCACCCCCGAGTCTTCCATGAATATCTACCCCTTCAATGTTGCCAGGGAATGCATCAGGACATCATTTTAACTAAATTGATCCCAAAGCCAGGCTATTCAAAAGGTCAAAACAAGTATACCTTTTAATCTCACCCTATACCCAACTACATTGTCCAGCCAAGCTTCTAGATAAGTTTTCAACAAATGCAACAGACAGTAGCGATAATATAGTCAGAGCAGCACAGTCCCTGCCAAATCAGGCAATGGTTGGTTATAGCAGAAAAGTAAGCACCCCTCCCTTGTTCCCACAGGCTGTTTGAGAAAAATAGGAGTCCCTCCCCTCCTTCCCTGTAGGGTAGCTGTCTGTGTTCTGAAGTTCGGCCACAGTCAAAGGCACCTGGACCTCTTTTCCAGCAGCTGCAGGCTATGGAGTCTTCACTGGGGAAGGTCCAGTCCCTCCAGCACCTCCCATGTCGGGTGACTCTCCTCCAAGTCCACTGTGGAGAAGTCTTTTTTCTTCCCCCTCATTAATTTATCTTGCTCATTTGCTGATTACATGGTAATGTAGAAATTTGGGAGTTATAGAAAAGGATTAAGAAGCAGAAAAACATCCCCATGCATGATCCCACCATCCAGCAACAACCAATATTAACATAGTAGCATATTTCTCTCTTGGCCTGTATTGCTGCACATATTCTTGACATGGTTGAAATCCTACTACTTCAAAATGATAGCTACCATTTTACTGCCCGTTTTCCCTTTAAATAGCATTTTTCCATGGCTTTAAGAATTGTTGTTACCACAACTTTAAGTGGAGGCATCATCTTCTGTCTTACGTCTGCACCGCCATTTGTGTAACTTTTAAGACACATAATGCTATTGTGTAACTTTTAAGACACATAATGCTACAGTTGCCAGACCGGCCATGAAATTTAGTGCTGCAAGATAAAGTAATAATAGGCGACACTGTTTGAGGGCTTATTATATGCAAAGTACTCTTCTAAAGGCTTCAAGTGTGTTAACTCATTTAATCCTCATGCAATTCTAGGAGGCAGGTGCTATTATTATCACCAGGTGATAGAAGCACAACCTGGGATCCAGAGGAGAGGAGTGACTTGCTCAGAGGAACACAGGTAGTGAGTTGCAAACCTGGGGTTTGAACCCAGGCATTGTGACTCTAGAGTCTGTGCTCTCAGCAACTGTAAACTGGCCAGTCCAGGAACTCACTGCAACCAATAAGGCAACTTACAGTCTAATATACAATACACAATAACATTTTCCAGTCAGGAAAAGTGTTCTCAGGATCCAATACACATTCTGCCATTGGTTTACACTCTAGTCTCATAATACCATTTGTCAGCCATAAATAACAGACCTCTCCCAAGGACGTGAAAAATCTTATGGGAAAGAGGACAGACAGAATAAGAACTTTTGCTTCTCTAAAACGTTACCCTGTATGTGCCAACTATACAGCATCTACCACCTGTAAACTTAAAACTTATTTAGGAGAGAGGTTGCCCATCAAGAGTGTGATTGCGATATTATGGTATAACAGGAGAAAATTGACCATTTGTGTAGCGAGCCTCTCTTTACTCAGAGTAGCATTTTCAACCCTTCTCTCTCCCAAACAGAGAAAGATGGTCACTCTTCCAAGGCCCAGAGAGCCCCTTCGTTCCCTTTCTTTTCTCTCCTGCATCTTAAATATCTCCCCATTTCTCCATCCAGTCTGTCTGAGATTCAGCGCTTTCCCTCTCCTGTCCCTGCATCTCTACCACTGAAGAACAGACGTGGGTGTGGGCTCTGGTGAGGGTCAAAGCCTCCATCTTCTCTCGAGAGCAGAGCTCCCCGCAGCCACGACTGTCGACTTGCCTAGCAAAATTCATCTCCGTGCATTCCCAGAAGTCCTGATCCCCCGAGTATCTCTCTACATCTCTACAGCCCTGAGAGGGTTCCAGGCTTTTCTCTGCACCGCTCTGCACTTGGTCCTCATTTCCCCTCTTGGGCATCCTCCTGGTTTGGCTCTGCTTGGAATGTAGGTCTTCCAGAGCAGGAGCCCCCTCAAATGAAGCCTGCCCCGGAGCTGTTGCTGGGAAGGAGGCGCCCTCCTGGACCCTCCCAAGCCAAGGAAAACCGGACTTTGCTTCTTCCTTACTATCCTCCAACTGACGCCAGCTTTTCTGGCCCATACGCATCCCTATACTTGCCCTGGAAGACTTGCCCCGCAAAAGAGTCTGAACCGGATCTGTGTCTGTGAATGATGCCCAAGCCTGGACCGTCAGGGGCCAAGGAGAAGACAAAACACTTTTGTTCTTTTTATTCCTGCTCTTAAGCCTGCTTTTCTTCCCTACGTTCCCCCCATTGTTAGCAAAGGAAACCTTCTCCAACGAGCCCTGGCCCGGAGCCACAGCTGGGCACAGGGTGCTAGCCTGAGCACTCTGATAAGAAGTAACAACGGACGTTTTATCCTTCTCATCCTTTTCACCTCCGCTTCTAAGCCCCATGTCGACTCCATCATCAGCAACTTCTGAAGCCCCTGCAGAAGCCGTTGGTAACTGACCTGGGTCTGTGTAAGATGCCCAAACCTGTACTGCCGCAGGCCAGGGACTAGACATGATCTTCTTCTTGTATTTATTTCTCCTTTTACGGCTGTTTTTCTGCCGTGCTTTTGTCTCCCCCTTAGCCACTAGCGGATCCCTCTCAGGGGAGGGCCAAGCTGGACTTGCCGCTGGCCACAGGGCACCAGCCGGTGCGTCCCAAGGCTGAGTGAGAACGGATGTATCTTCCGTCTCACTGTTTCTCCTTGGCTCCGTGGTTTCATGCCCCACGCTATCTTCCGTACTCTCGCTTGGCAGAGGCCCCATGACACAAGCGTTACCCAGAACCCGAGCTGCAGAAGATGCCCGAGTCTGCAGCGTCAGAGGCCAAGGAAAATACACAATCATCCCTTCCTTTCTATTCCTCCTTTTACGGCTGTTTTTCTTCTCCACGTTTCCCCTGCTGTTAGCCTCCTGCCCTGCAGCGTGATTGGGAGCCGCGTGTGGGCATGGGGCCTCACCTTCCACGTTCAGACACAGACTGAGATCAGACAAGTTTTCCATCTCATCACCCTCTCTTGGACCCATGCTTTCCTGCCCCACATTCTCCCCACTACTTGCAGCAAGTGTAGCCTCTTCAAGTGCGGTCTGAACTTCAGGCGGGGCTCCTGCGTGTGTGGGGGCTGAGTCTGTGTCCCTCTCCTCGGTCGTCAGAACCTCCGTGGGAGCCAAAATGTCTTTTTCCATGTTTCTTTCCCCCTCCAGCTTTTCCTTGCTTTTGTTTCTGGATCAGTGAAAGTGTTAACCTGGAACAGAGAGACCAGAAGTAATCCAAAAGGGAAACGTGAGTTAGAGGCAAGGCTAGCAGAATATCCCTTCTGGAGGGAGAGAATCGAGCATCAGGCCTGGGGGCTTAAATCAAGGCTACCTGAAACCATTTAGGAATGGACTGCGTTCAGGAGGTGGGGAACAAGGTAAGGGTGTCAGACACCTGTTCTCACTGGCAGGTGGCTCACTGATGCGGCGCTAGATCCACCACAACTTCACCCAGAGGGCTCCGCTCCTGGTACAGTACATCTATCAGCGACCCTGGATGCCCTCAAAATACTGAGGCGTGGTACGATTTTCAATCTTCATCAGCCTTCACTGTCTTCTTTGAAAGTAGAGGACAACACTGGAAAAACAGCAACAACAGCAACATAAAGTTATTTCCATTTGCACCTAAGGGGAATAGAGACATTGGTTCATGGTCAGATATAGATGTTAGTGTTGTTACCCTTTGATGCTTCAGATAGCCTCAGGAGACCAAACCGTAGGTGAGAAAGCTGTGGTTGAGCCTATAAAATCAGAGAAAGAAAGCGTCATCAAAATGAGCCTGCCCAGATGCCCCTGGGTACCCGTCTGAGCACACTCTTACCTGGCTATCCCAGAAACGCTCTGTTAGAGTTTCCCACGAGGAGGAATTAGTGTACACACCAAGGACCCAGAGAGTCTACATAATCCAGTAGCACAACATTTTTATCATTTGATGAAGAAGAGGTTCTGTTCAGTTCAGTATGGTATTAGCATTTAGTTCTTCCTCACTTGTTTCTGATTCTTTGCCACGTTGAAAATCCAGGTCTGGGCTGCGGGCCTCATTGCACTAGCCAATACAATCCATTCTTCATGTATTCTAGATAAGCAGAACTATAGAGACAGTTCCTATTTCTCAAAGAAGTCCCGCTGCAAATTCCTGTCCTTTTTTAAGCTTTCTACTCTACTATATATATGTACGACATAATCTTGGAATGGGCTAATTATTTACATAATATCCTTTCTCTCCGAGCAAATATTTTTTGTTGACCTTTTGACCAAAAAAGAAAAAAAAAAAAGGAAGAATAAATCAAGGAGGGATCAAACTCCCTTTCTCTAGTTATGACTGACACAGAGGACACAATGAGGCCCCTGTGTTTTCCTTTGATAAGAAAATGTAACCACACAAAAGAGCAAAGCAAGACCTTGCATTGAACTAGTAGGTTTAGAAATGGAAAACTTGTTTTTGCTTTTAATCTGAAATGTGTTTCTATCTGGAACGAGCGATGTAGCAGTGTCTATGTGAATGTGATGTCCCTGATGGAGATGGGGCAAGGCCCACTGGACCTTCTCTTGGGTGCCACAAAGGGCCTAGTGCTATTTTTGTGCAATATTCTCACCCAGTCCTCTTGGAAGTGCTCCCAGTGTAAGATTGTAGAAGGAGGAATCACACAGCAAAAACTGCACACACTGATTATCTATCATGGTTTCCACTTTTTAAACATCTTCCCTGATGCAGTGGTTGTATTTTTCACTGATCTGTACCTAGGTTAAAGTAGTCGCTGTGCTAAGGCTAGCCTAGCTCATGACAAATGCGGAGGTTATCACTAGATGAAAGTCAGCTGGCTGGCTGCCAAGAGGCCACAATAAGTAAAATTTACCTTGTTCAACACGGTAGGGTCCAAGGTCGGGTCCCCCCACTGAGAGAGGGTCTGTAGTCCAGTGGTGGATATACATTAACCAAGCACACAGAGCCAGGTCTCTGCCTATATTTTCTCTATCCATAGCCACATCCATGTTCCTAACTATGTGTATATCTACCTGAGATACCCTGTCCTGTCCCCTGGACGCCACGTGGAGGATGACTGCCTACTTCAGGCTCAATAGATTTCCCTCCGGTGTGCTGACCCTTTTGTTCACATAGATTTATTCATTCATACCACAAATATTTACTGAAACTGCCATGTGCCAAGCATGAGGCTAGGTGCAGGGGAGTATATACTTAGGTTTCAGGTTACTTCTTTACAGTCATTTTCCATTTTGGTCTCTCTGAGGTGACTCCCTTGATTGGAGTTCTACGTGTTTTCCAACCTCGAGTCACACATGTACAGACACTCACTTGGTTGGTTCTCAGAGATAGCTAATGGCATTCCTTGTGTGGGGATTCTGCTAGTTTAATTATCAGAGGCCCACCTAATTATTTACCCTTTCTCCAGGTTACTGAGTCCTCCACACTCTTTGCCCCGACTTCCCTTACCGGCATAACCTCTCTGGCTTTTGGATAGGAAGAGAATAACTCCTGATTCCACTTTATCATCCTTCTGCATTATATGACCACCAATTCCTTTCCAACTTTTCAGTTATGGGGTAACAATTGTTTGATGCCCATTTATTTGTGTGTTATGTGAGAATCCAATTTACATGTGTTGTGGTACAGGAACTGCCTGGTATCCCTCCTTTGATAGGCAGGAACCTATAATTTTAAGCCTCACAGGCAGGGTTCTGTGAGGGGTTATGATTTGAAATCATGTCCTGAGGGGGTTGGCACCCAGGAAAAACAGCCTATATCATTTAGGATTCTTTCATTGCAAGTGACAAAAAAGAATTAATAAAAGACCCAAACTGGCTTAATCAAAACAGGCAACTTCGAGCTTACCATAAGCTTAATAAGTTCAGGGTTAGAGCCAACTTCATACATGGCTTAATCCACAGTGCAGATTACTTCACCAAGAGCAACAGAGATACTTCCCTTTGGTTGGTTTCCATTTTCAGGCTCTTCCTAGAGACCCCTGGTACCTTCAGTCTCAACATGCCTAATCCAGCAGTGGAGTTCCCTTTCCCGGTAGAGCAATGGAAGTCCCTAAAGGGAGTCTTGCTGGTACAAGTTGGCCTGACAGGGGTCGTGTGTCCATCACTGAACCAGTTGTGGATGGAATGTTCCAATACTGGTTCTCTTCAAATGCAAGAGGGAAGTTGGAAAGTAAGAATGAAAGTACATAATCTGACATGGTTGAGAAAACTGGGAAAGTGAGGAATGAGCTATGGGGAAGTGAAGAAAGCCTAAACCTTAGACATTGTCTTTTTTTTTTCAATAAGTAGCTTTATTGAGATATAACTCACATACTGTAAAAGACATTCTTTTACATTAAACGCAGTGCATTTATCTAAATCAGGAAATTTAAAATTGATGCAATGCTGTTATCCATAGTACATATTCAAATCTGTCATTCTAATGAATATTGTCCTTTCTAGCTACTTTTCCCAATTCAGGATCCAAAACAGGATCATACACTAAATCCACTTGTCATGTTTTGTTAATGTCCTCTAATCCGTAATAGCTCCTCAGCTTCTATTTGTGTTTCATGACATTGACATATTTGAAAAGTACAGGCTGGTTATTTTGCAGAATGTCTCTCAGTTTGGGTCTCTGTTGTTTTATGATGATTAAGTTAAGATTATGTGTTTTGGACAAAAATACCACTGAAGTTATGTTGTGTCCTTCTCAGTGCATCATATTAGCAGGCATATGATGTCAGATTGTCCCAGTATTTGTAGTGTTAACTTTGATCACTTGATTAAGGTGATGTCCATCAGGTTTCTTCACTCCAACATTAACATTGTCCTTTTGTAACTAACAAGTCATTTATAGGGAGCTATCAGTTGGTTTTCCTAGGATCAAATAAGATGATATACATCAAGTGTTGACCACAATGTCTGGCACATTGTAAATGTACAAAAAATGTTAGGCATCATCTTTGTTATTATTCATACTATATCATTGTTATTGTGAATCAAAAATATTTTAAGACCTTGACCTGGTATTCTACACCTTATGTGATATTAGAGGAGAAGTCAGGAATGTAGAACAATGTAAGTTAAGGAACTATAGAGTTCAAGTACTTGGTGGTATGGTGGACAGCATGACCTCTGTGGCGATCCAGCCTTGGGATCCTAGATTTTTTACGTTTTTTGAACTACTGGCTGATTACAAGACCCCAGAGAAGGCTGTTGATGCAATTTAATTATTTTTACACCCTCACTTCAGGTCATCTTTACTTCTCACTATGTTGTGTTCCTTGAAATCACATCATTGAAGGATCATTATAAAGTAGGTTAGGGGATTCCCACAAGAGCAACCTCATAATTAGATGATACGTTCCTGATTAAGCTTGAACTAAATCATAGCTAGGGTGGGCAAAGCAAATATGGAACAAGCAGAAATTTAGTCATAACTGTCTTATGTAAAAACAGTTTTAAGAAGTCAAAGCTATGCCCATCTAGGAACAGACCAAACAGTATAGAAGATCTTATGATAAGAAGCAGCAGTCTCCAGCTCCTCCTCGCTCCATCCCAGCTCCACATACCAGAGGCAACCTCTTAACAGTTTGATATTAAGTTTTCTATTGGTTACAATCTTAACTCTAGATCAGAGATTGCACACTGAAGGCCAGCAAGTCATACCTTGCCCAAAGATGCATTTTGTTTAGTTTATATAGTGTTTTCTTTTCCCCTCTAAATAGTTGGTAACATTTTAAAATTGGAAGACTTCATATAAAACCAATTTTCTAGCCTCTCTTGAGAAACTGGAACCTCTGAACTTGCATTGTGCAGCCTAAGCTGGATAGCAGTTGCCTCTCTATTCAGGGTATACGCTCTGGTTCACTGCAGTCCCTATCTAATCAGCTTCACACCTTTCCCATCTGCCTGGTCTTCTTAGGCATTTGAGTTTGCAACCTATGCTTTATCTCTTTGTTACTCAAAATAAAGTTTTCCTATCAGCAACTTGGGCACCACCTGGGAGCTTCTTAGAAACGCTGAATCTTGGACCTCATCTCAGACCTGCTGAATCAGAACTTGCATTTTAAAAAGAATCACTGGGCTTCCCTGGTGGCGCAGTGGTTGAGAATCTGCCTGCCAATGCAGGGGACACGGGTTCAAGCCCTGGTCTGGGGAGATCCCACATGCCGTGGAGCACCTGGGCCCGTGAGCCACAATTACTGAGCCTGCGCGTCTGGAGCTTGTGCTCCGCAACAAGAGAGGCCAAGATGGTGAGAGGCCCGCGCACCGCGATGAAGAGTGGCCCCCGCTTGCCACAACTAGAGAAAGCCCTTGCACAGAAACGAAGACCCAACACAGCCATAAATAAATAAAATAAATTTAAAAAAATAAAAAGAATCATAGATAATTTGTATACACATGGAAGTTTGAGAAGCCCTGGGATATAGAATCTGCTTATATCTAACTCAATTTCTTGATATATCAATTTTAGATGATCTCTAATTGCATAGTATGAGAGATGAGGAAGTGGAATTGCAAGCTCTTAGTTGACGTACATCTTTAACTTTACTAGGTATCACCAACTTAGGCTCCAAAGAAATTTTACAAATTTTCACTGTTATTGGCAGAGTATGAAGTTCCATTTCCCAATATCCCCACTGACACTTGGTGCTGAGTTCTTTTTAATTTTTAGTCAATCTGATGGGTGTTAAATGGTATCTTGTTGCTTCACTTTGCATTTCTCTGGTGACTAATGAGGATGAGCATTTTTCACATGTTGTTTATCTAGGCTTCCCGTTCTGTGAATCACCTGTTTATGTGTCTGTCCTCCCCTGCCCCTTTGGGGTTGTTTTCTTCTTTACTTATTGATATATATTCTGGATTTGAATCCTTTTAGTTATATGCATTGCAGTTATCGTCTTTAGTTTGTGAATTGTCTTTTTATATTTTGATGTATTTTGTTGTATAGTAGTTTTACAATATAGTTAATTAAAATGTATCAAGAATTTCTTTTTGGTTTGGTCTTTCTGTGTTTGGTTTAAGAAATCCTTCCCTACCTTGAGATCATAAGAATATCATCCTGTACATTCTACTAAAAGTTTTAAAGGTTTGCTTTTCAGATGTAGTTCTTTAATCCATCTGAAATTTGTTTTGTATGTGGTATGAGTTAGGATTATTCTTGGCTCTTCTGTCATCCCATGTTAGGATTATTATTGTAACTGTGCTGCATTTATTGATTCATTTCAGGGAAAATTGACATCTTTATAATATTAAGACTTCCCATCCATAAACATGATATATTTTTCCATTTATTCAGGTCTTCCTTTATGTACTTTGCTAATGTTTTATAATTTTCTCGATTAAAGGTCCTACACATCTTTTCTTCTTATAATTTTTAATATATTATTGTTTTATTTCTAATTTTGGCATGTTGATCTTATAGCCAGCATCTGTCAAACTCTCTTTATAATTCTGTTTGTCTGTAGATATCTCGGATTTTCTATGTAGCCAATAATATCATCTGCAAATAACAGTTTTGTATCACCCTTTCTAAATCTTGTTTTCTTAAAAAATTCTTTTTTTTTTTTGCTTATTTTATTGTAGTCCCTTGAACTTCCAGCACCATGTGGAATAGAAGCAATCTTAGCAGATATCCTTGTCTTGTTTCTGATTTTAATGAGAAGGCCTCTAAAGTTTCACCATTAAGTATGATGTTATCTTTAGGTTCTGGATTGATATCCCGTATCAGGTTAAATCAAGGTTCACTTCCATTCTTAGTGTGTCAGAAGTTGTTTTTTTTTTTTTTTATCATGAATAGATATTGAATGTCATCAACTATTTTTTTCTGCATCTATTGAAATGGTCATATATTTCTCCTTTGTCTGTTAATGTAGTGATTAAGCTGCTTGGTTTTTATGTTGAAACATTATTAAATTCTTGGAATGAACCCTACTTGCTCATGATTTTTTTAAATACTCTGCTGAAATAAACTTGCCAAAATTTTATTTTAGATTTTTACGTTTATACTTGGATGTTTGGTCTATAACTTTTTTTGTAGTGTTCTTACTTGGTTTTGGTGTCAAGACTATAATAGATTCAGAGATCAATTTTGCAAGCTTTCCATCTTAAACAACTATGGTAAAATCCACACCTAAAATAATTGGGGCCTATGGTATATTTGGTGGGGAGTTTTTTAGTTGTGATTCAAATTAGTTAGTGGTTATTGGTTTATTTAAATGTCACTATTTGTTCTTAGGTCTATTTTGGTAATTTATGTTTCTCTAAAAAGAGATCATTCGTCTTCATATTTATTTGCACAAACTTGTACATATTTATCCCTCCATGCTTTTAAAATTGCTACAGTTTATGCATAGGCACCTGTTTCACTCTTTTTCATACAAAGAACAAAGCAGAACAGCATTGGACTTTACCACATCAATACTTAAAGCCTGGGGACAATGCAGCAATACCTTCAAATCTCTGAGAGAAAATTATTTTCATCCTATAACTCTATACGCAGTGAGGTTAGACTACAGTCACTTTCAGCCATGCAAGGATAGAGAAGGACTTAAAATGTCTGCCTTTCATTCACCCTCTGATCTGCAGCAAAATGAGGTTATAAAACAAAAAAGAAGACATGGGGTTCAGTGAACAATGACATCAACACTGTAAGGTAGTGGAGGGAAGTCACAGGATGACAATGTGCAGCAGGCCAAGGGAACAATCATTTAAGTTTAGAGCAGGCAAATGAGGAGAGAGCCAGCTCTGAGAAGGAAGTTGTCAATAAATGAAGTGGAATTGTTAAATTATCTGATGCACATATGAGATCAGAAAAATAATTTGGTAGACATCTGACTGGCCTAATGAAGCATTTTGATAGGTACATAGAACCAAAGGAAATGGGGAAAAAACCCTCTAGCAACTCTAGGAAAAACAAAAGGGTATGCAAGAAAGGAAACACAATCATAGAATCTACTTGCTTCAACAATGCAAGGTGTTTCCCTCGTAATAATGTAACTACTGACCACTGATTTAACAAAAGTGAATTGGGAGGATGGGAGCTATGTTCATGTATCAAAATAGGAATTCAATAGATAATGCAAAAAATTGATAAGGAAATAACAATATAAGCTTACAGATTACATATAGAAATATGTAGGTAAATATAAGAAGAACCCAGTTAAAAGTGTTGATAGTGGTTATCCTTGAGAAGTGTGACAGGGGGATGAGGAGGAAAAGAGATCACCAGTTTTCATTTTAAGCCTTTGAGTACTATTTTCTTTTTAAGATTGGTTTGTTTGTTTATATAATTCAGTACAGACTCAGGGATTCTTATTTTACCTATGGTTCTAATCTCTTACTATCATGTATTTATTTTTAAATAAAACTTTTAGTGTTGAGTGTTCATTTTAGATTCACATGCACTTGTAAGAAATAATACAGAGAGATCTCTTGTACTCCACCCAGTTTCCCCCAATGGTAACATCTTGCAAAACCATGGCACGCTATCACAAGCAGGATATTGACACCGATATAGTCAAGATACAGAACAGTTCCATTACCCTCATGTTGCCTTCAATCCACTCCTTAATCTCTGGCAACCACTAAGCTATTCCCCATTTCTAAAATGTTTGTCATTTCCATAACGTTATATGAATGAAATCATACAGTATGTAACATTTGGGATTAGCTTTTTTCATTCATAGTCTCTGGAGATTCATTCAGCTTGTGTGTATTGATGGCTTGTTTCTTTTTATCCCTGAGTAGTATTCCACAATAAGAATGTACTACCCCTTGTTTAACATTTCATCTGTTGAAAGGCATCTGGGTGGTTTCCAGTTTTGACTTACTATAAATAAAGCTGATATAAACATTCATCTACGTTTTTTTGTGTGACCGTAAGCCTTCATTTATCTGAAATAAATGCCAGGAGTGTAATCGCTGGGTCATATGGTAGTTATGTATTTAGTTTTATAAGAAACTGCCAAACTGTTTTCCAGAGTGGTTTTACCACTTGACATTCCCATCAACAATGTATGAGTGATCTCTCCTTCCTCACCAGCATTTGATGTTGTCACTATTTTTTATTTTAAGCATTCTGATAAGTGTGTGGTAATATCTCATTCAGATTTTAATTTGCATCTCCTTAGTGGCTAATGATGTTAAACATCTTTTTATGTGCTTAGTTATCATCTGTATATCCTCTTTGGTGAAGTCTGTTCATGAGTTTTGCCCAGTTTTGAATTGGATTTTTTGTGTTTTTACTTTTTGGTTTTGAGAATTCTTTCTATATCCTATATACTAGGTCCTTGTCAGGTATGTGGTTTGCATATATTTTCTCCTACTCTGTAACTAGTCTTTCATCCTCTTAACAGGGTCTTTTGCAGAGCAAAAGTTTTAGCTTTGATGAGGCTCAACTTAACAATTTTTCCTTTTATGAATCATGCTTTTGGTGTCAAGTTTAAGAACTGCTTAGTCCTAGATCCCAAAGATTTTCTCCTATGTTGTTTCTTCTAAAAGTTTTATAGGTTTATATTTTAAATTTAAGTCTGTGGTCCATTTGAGTTAACTTTTGTGTAAGGTGTGAAACTTAGGTTGAGGTTCATTTTTTTTTTCTTTTTGGATGTCCAGTAGTCCAACACTATTTATTGAAAAGGCTATCTTTCCTCCATTGAATTACTTTTGCACCTTTGTCAAAAATCAGTTGGGCATATTTTGGGGTTCTCTGTTTTGTTCCATTGATCTATGTGTCTATCCCTCACCATACAGTCTTGATCACTGTAGTCTGGTAGGCTGAATAATGGCCTCTCAACCTGTGACTGTTACTTACATGATAAAAGGGACTTAGAAGATGTGATGAAATTAAGGATCTTGAGATGGGGAGATTATTCTGGGTTATTCAGGCGGGCCCAATGTAATTGCAAAGGAGGCAGGAAGATCAGAGTCAGAGATTTGATGATGGAAGCAGAAATGAGAGTAAGTGCCGTCGTGAGGAAGGGGTCACCAGCCAAGGAATGTAGGCGACTGGAAAAGGCATGGAAATGGATTCTCCCCTAAAGCCTCCAAAAAGAACACAGCTTTGCTGACACCTTGACTTTAGCCCAAGACTGATTTAGGATTTCTAACCTTGAAAACTGTAAACTAATAAATTTGTGTTGTTTAAAAACCACTAAATTATGGTAATTTGTTCCAGCAGCAGTAGGAAACTAATACAGTAAGTCTTGAAATTGGATAGACTGGTTCCTCCCATTTTATTTTTGTTTTTCAAAATTGTCTCACCTATTCTAGTTATTTTGCCTTTCCATATAAATTTTAAATGAATCTTGTCTTTATCTACAAAAAAAATCTTGCTGGTATTTTGATAGGCATTTCATCAAACCTATGTATCAGTTTGGAGAGAACTAACATCTTTACAGTTTTGAGTCTTCCAATCCAGGAATACAGTATGTCTCTCCATTTATTTAGATTTTATTTTATTTCTTTTATCAGCATTGTGGAGTTTTTAGCATATAAGCCCTCCCTATACATATTTCATTATGTTCACACCTAAGATTTCTTTTTTTCTTGAGCAATTATAAATAGTACTGTATATAAAATTTTGGTGTCTATGTGTTCATTGCTAGTATATAAAATACAATCGAGTTTTTGTATGCTTATCATGTATCCTGTGACGTTGCTGAACTCATTTATTTGTTCTAGGATGTTTTGTATTTTAAGGAATTCATCCATTTCATCTTAGTGGCCAAATTTATGTGTGTAAAATTGTTGGCAGTCTTCCCGTATTATCCTTTAATGTCTGCAAGCTCAGTGGTAATATCCTCTGTTTCATTCCCGATATTGGTGACTTTTGTCTTTCTTTTTTCTTTGTCAGTTTTGCTAGAAGTTTGTCAACATTATTGATCTTTTCAAAGAACCAGGTCTTTGTTTCATTGATTTTCTTGTTGTTTTTCTTTTAAAATTTTCATTAATTTTTTGCTCTTAACTTTATTATTTCCTTCTTTCTGGTTGCTTTGTGTTTATTTCGCTTTTATTTTTCTAGGTTCTGGAGGTGAGAACTCAGATTATTGATTTGAGACTCTGTCTCTTTTCAAATATAAGCATTTAGTGCTATAAATACCTCTCTCAAAACTTCTTAATCTATGTTCCACAGATTTTGGTATATTGTATTTTCATTTTCATTCAGTTAGACTTCCTCTTTGTCTCATAGATTTAGAGGTGTGTTGTTTAGTTTCCAAGTGTTTGGGAATTTTCCTGTTATTGATTTCTATTTTGTTTCACTGTGATTGGAGAACACTTTCTGTATGATTTCAGATCTTTTAGATTTAACGACGCTTGCTTTATGGCTCAGGATATAGTATATCTTGTTATATGTTCTGTGGGTGCTTGAAAAGAATGTGTATTCTGCTGTTGTTGTGAAGAGTCTTCTATATGCCAACTAGATCCTGTTGGCTAATGGTGTTGAATTCTTTTGTATCCTTGCTGATTTCCTCTCTAGTTGTTCTATCAACTGTTGAGATAGGGGTGTTAAAGTCTCTAACTATAATTGAGATTTCGTTTACCTCTTTGAGTTCTATCAGTTTTTGTTTCACATATTTTGGAGCTATCTTTAGTGTATGAACATTTAGGATTATTATCCTTCTTGGAGACTGACCCTATTATCACTATATAATGTTCCTGTAGAACTCTGATCACTTTCTTTGCTCTTAAGTCTAGTTTACCTATTATTATAGCAATTCTTACTTTCTCTTGATTAACGTTTGCATTAATGTAACTTTTCCCATTCTTTTACTTTCAACCAGCCCTTTCAGTTATATTTGAAGTGAGATTCTTTTAGCTAACATAGCATTGTGTCATACTTTTAATCCACTTTGCTAATCTCTGTCTTGTAATTGGTGTATTTAGACTCTTTATATTTAATTAGTGATATGTTGGGGCTTAAGTATGCCATTTTATTTTATTTTATTGTTTGTTTTCTGTTTGTTCTCTTTGTTTTTCATCTTTCTGTTTTATTTTCCTGTCTTCTTGTGGGTTACTTGAACATTTATTAGAATTCCATTTTTATTATCTGTAGTGTTTTGTGGTGTATCACTTTGAAAATACACCAAAACAAAAAAGAAAACACACACACACACACACACACACACACACAAAGAAAAGAAAAGAAAAAGAAAATTTGGTGGTTGTTCTATGTCTTACATTATATGTACATAACTTATCATGGCTTACTAGGGTTATTTTACCAGTCTGAGTGAAGTAGAAACCTCATCTCCTTTTATATCTCTTTATCTTCCCCTGTTTATAATATAAATGTTTTAAATGCTTCCTCTACATACATTTAGAACCACATCAGACAATGCAATAATTTTTGTTTCAATTATTAAATATAATTCAGAAAACTCAAGAAGACAAAGAAAACCCATTGTATTTACCCATATTATTTTTGCTTGCTGTCTTCTTCCTTCCTGATATACCAAGATTCCTTCTTTTATCGTTTCCTTTCTGTTTATAGAATATCTGATAGCTATTCTTTTAGGGTAGTTTGGCTAGCAACAAATTCTCTTAGTTTTCCCACATCTGAAAATGTCTTGATTCCCCTTCATTCCTCGAGGATATTTTTCCCTGGATATAGGATTCTAGGTTGACAATTCTTTGCTTTCAAACATGTAAAATATTTTGCTACTTCCTTCTGGCCCTCATGGTTTCTGATGAGAAATATGTTGTCATTCAAATTGTTTTTCTTTATAGGCAAGGCGTTTTTCTCTGGCTGCTTTCAAGATTTTCCCCTTGTTTTTAGTTATAAATTAAATGATGATGTTTCTTTCTGTGGATTTCATTGCAGTTTATTTTGTTTAGGGTCTGTTCAGCTTCTTAAATCTGATCTGTAGGTTTATGTCTCTTGCCAAATTTGGAACATTTTCAGCTTTCCTTGAGGACTTTTTTTAGCCTTGTCCATTTTCTCTTCTGTTTCTGGGACTCTGATGGCATGAATGTTAGATCTTTTGTTATAGGTTCATAGGTCCCTGAGTGTCTGTTCTTTTTCTTTTAAGTCTATTTTCTCTCTGTTATTCAGATCAGGTAAATTCTTTTTTTTTGATCTTCTGGTTCATGGATTCTTTTCTCTGTCCCCTCCATTCTGCTGTTGAACCCATCCACTGAGCTTTTTATCTTGATTATTGTGTTGTTACCCTCTAAAATTTCTACTTGTTTATTTAGTTCTTTATGTCTTCTATTTTTCTGAGATTTTCTATTTTCTCTTTTGTTTCAAATGCATTTGTAATTGTTTGTGGAAGTATTTTTTTTAACTATAGCTGCTTTAAGATCTTTGTCAGATAATTCTAACATTCTTTTCACCTCATTGTTGGCATTTATTGATTGTTTTTTCTTATTCAGTGTGAGATCATCCTGGTTTTTGATAGATGGACGATTTTAGATCAAAACTTGGGCATATTCATAGTATATTGTGAGACACAACACCTCCTTTAAACCTTCTGTTTTTGCTGGCTTTCTCTGATAACCTCCTAGCAGGGCAAGGGGTAGGTCTCCTTCATTAATTTCAGGTAGAAGTAGATGTCCCAGTTCTCCACTTGGCCTCTGTCAGCACCTGAGTTGGGGGCTCCTTGTTACTGCAACATGAGGGTGGATGTTCTGGCTCCCCACAACAGTCTCCATTGACACCACTGGGGGTGGAGGAGAGATTATTACTGGCCAGCCAAGATGAAAGTCTGGACTCCCTACTTGGCTTTCTCTGACATTACAGCCTGGTGAGGAGGTAAGTCTAGGCTTGCCAGTTGGCATTTGCTGGCATGAGTGGGAATGAGGGTCACATTCTTCTCTGTGTTGTTTAGCTAGAGTAGAGTGGTATTGTTTGAAAAATTTCTGCCTTGCTAGGCTGCCCCTTTCCCAGTTCTTTGGCTAAGTAGAGCGGACTTAACTGCTTAGACACTTTTTTCTGCGCCTGTTGGCATTTCCGGGTTGCCAGCTTCTTCAGCTCCAAGTGTAGAATGTGTGAGGCAAAAGGAATATCCGGGTAAATTAGCACTGTGTAATTCTTTGGGTTCTGAAGTCCCTAGCTGGTCTGCTTTCTTCTCTGGACCTTTCAGAGTCTTCTTATGTTCGTTTCATATAGAATATCCAGGAGTTTCAGTTGTACTTAGTGGGAGAAATAGAGAAAAGTATATCAACTTCATCTTCTGAGAAGTGGAAGTCTCCTATTTTATTTTTGTAACCATGCTCATGCTTATCTTGATATATCTTTCTATATGTATCTCTCTTTAAAGAAAGCCATCTAATGAAGTTGCAGCTAAAGTCTTTTTTCCTCCCTTTAGGAAGTAGAGATATCAGCATACTCTAAAGCTGTACTCAAATCACTAGAGCAGGTGCTCAATTGTGGATGTTAATGACATTCCTATCATTACACTTATTTTCTAAGATACAAGCTGACTAATATTTCTCCTCTACATTTTCTCATACTGTAAAATGTGGTTGGAGGAACAATAACCTACATAGGGTTGTGAAATGGTGTCTGCAAAAATACTAGGTACAGTGGATAAGTATCTGAAGCCCTAATTTTGAAAAGACATGACATAGAACATCCACTGATAACAATTTCTAGCTTTTATTAGATTTCAATGCTTATGTGTATACAATTTTTGTGATAACATAACAATACGATTTATTTAATCGGAAAAAAAAGGATAGTCACATGTCTGGTGTTTTCAGCCAGACAACACTCTCAAACGCTGAACTGTCTTTGTCGAAACCACACACCTGGAAACCCCTGAACCTTACTCCACTGGAGCAGGGCAGGCAATCTGGGAAGTTTCCAGGAAGTTAAATTCAATAAGCATTTATTGTGCAATGAGAGGACATCTGGACCAGTGTACAGCACATTGGTAAAGTCTAACAACAGGCACTATGTAAGCAGATCACTGGCACCAGAGAGCTCTCAATAGGGACTACAGTTGTGTCCCCCAGTAGCCTGGAAGAGCTCACTGAGACAAGCATTTGGCTATAACCAAAGCACTGGGATGGATATGAGTATCAGGAAACAAGTAGAGGAGATTGAATTTCAAGCAGAGACAACAGACAGATAGGAATGACAGGGCCCCAGGTGTAGAGGAATTACGATTCTGAGATGACCAAATTAAATATGCAGAGATAAAGGAGCAAGATAAAGGCCAAGTTAAAAGCAACAAGGCAAGAATCTAGTCATCAAAATCTGAGTACAAAGAAGCCAGACTCTTCTATTGGAGGCACTTTATATGAACCTTGTACAGCAATCCATTTAAGCCTGAGCTGCGATTAGGTGAAAAAAGTGGGAGGCTTCTGCACTCACTTTGTCTCTAAGATTTCTTCATGTTTGATTTTATTCACTCAATTCTCTTTTACTTCTTAGTTTGTTGTTACTATTTGTTTACATTTATTTTGTTTTGTTTTGTTTTGTTTTGCCCTTAGTCTGATTCCAGACGTTAGCGCTTGCTCTCTATTGAACCTATTGGAATGCTGCTTCTGTAGTCATACAAACTGCCTTGGCTTTGGTTCATGGCACTCTTCAGGATACCTGGAAAGCCTGGATGTGCTCTCAGGCTTTTCACACTATAGCCACAGTGAAATTGTGCTCTGTTCTGGTTCCATTACAGTCACCCGATTCATCCTACACTTTGTCTGGCCCCCATCTGACAGGGGAGGGGGAATTCAATATAGAGTAATACCACAGTAGGCTTACTACTGAGGCACCAGAGCTACTGGCCTAGGGCTCGTTAAATCTCTTTGACCACCATCCTTGGTCCCTGTGATCAGTGTGGGAATGAGTCTGTAGGTGGGGTCTAAATGACCCAGTCAGGCAGATCATTTCACTTAACCTCCTAGTGTCTTTAAAGGTCAATATAAAATTTAAACAAACACCACTTAGAAGTAATAATTGTTGTTAAATCACTCTTGCACATTTTGACAGCACTCTAAGCTTAATAGAAAAAAATAATATATGACAATTATCAGGTTATTAAGGCAGAGTTACAAAACCATTTCTCATAGAATGTCTAAGACAGACATAAGATGCATATGGGCTCTTGTCTTGGTATGTGCAGACACTGGTGGGAAATGGTGAATGAATGGAGGGAGGACAGCAAAATTGGAGGGGTTCATGTTTACTAGGAGCACAAAGTGAGAAACACTGAGGTCTAAAAATCAGTGAAAGTAATTAACTACAAGCCTATGCTTTTAAAATCACCTTCCTTTCCATGTTTCCTCAGCACCAAAGTGCCTGAATCTTCCTGCCAATAACTATGCTTTGTCTTGCCTGTATACTCACATCTCAGCCGGGGAGTTCCAAACAGCGACTCTCACCTACAGGGCCTCGATGAAGTTTTCCGGGATCGGTTCTTGCCTTAACAGGAATGATATTAAGCTCCAAATCTCAGACAAACTGGACCAGTGTCAAGCCCTTATTCATCCCTTTTACCTGTTGCCAGAACTTCTTGCCTCTGTTCTGATTTTTGACACCAAAACTTCGAATCTGGTTTCTAACCCTTGTAACCTCTGCCTGAGTTTCAAGTCCATTCTTTCTGTGTGTTCCAGAACTGCTCTCTATTCTAATTTTATACTTGCCTAAACTTTCACTCTTGTCTGAGCATCTCATTCTGTCCACCATCTGGCTCTGCTGACCTTTCTTGTCCGGTTTCAGACTTCAAGCTTCCCGGTTTCCATCCATTTCTGGGATCTTCACAAGACACGGCCTGTTTTGTGCCTAGTTTTCTTGGATATCTAGCCTTAGCTTCTGTTTTTCAGTCCTGGGCTTTTGTCCTGGTCCTTGATATTGTCAGCACCCCGTGTTCTTACTTTTGACCCAGGATCAACCTGGCTTGGTTGTTCAGTAAGTAAATTGCATGGCAGTCATGCTCCTAGGTCCTTCGGGCATTCATAATGATGACCTTGCCTCCCATTCCAGGGACTCCAACCTCACTCATTCTTCCCGTAACTCTACCCTGTTTCCAACTTTTCTAGATTCCTCCCCTCCAACAAATACTATCTAGCTTTATGTCCTAATTTCTTACCTATACATTTAAAATAAACTAGTTTATGTTAACAGTTAGTTATCTAACCATTCCCTTCCTCCCTGTAAATCTATGGGCACTTTATTTTTTAAATGTTATTTATTTATTTATACAGCAGGTTCTTATTAGTTATCCATTTTATACATATTAGTGTATATATGTCAACCCCAATCTCCCAGTTCATCACACAACCACCACCACCGGCCCCCTCCCCTGCCGCTTTCACCCCTTTGTGTCCATATGTTTGTTCTCTACGGCTGTGTCTCTATTTCTGCCCTGCAAACCAGTTCGTCTGTACCATTTTTCTTGGTTTCACATACATGCGTCAATATACAATATTTGTTTTTCTCTTTCTGACTTACTTCACTCTGTATGACAGTCTCCAGGTCCATCCGTGTCTCTACAAATGATCCAATTTCGTTCCTTTTTATGGCTAATATTTCACTGTATATATGTACCACATCTTCTTTATCCATCCGTCTGTCGATGGGCATTTAGGTTGCTTCCATGACCTGGCTATTGTAAATAGTGTTGCGGTGAAAAATGGGGTGCATGTGTCTTTTTGAGTTATGGTCTTCTCTGGGTATATGCCCTGCAGTGGGATTGTCAACCAGCTCTTTAAAATGTGGACATAGTCCCTGAGGAGGGAGGAAGTTAATTTTTCTTTAGTACCTGTTTTCACTAACTGAAAGAAATCCAAAGAGGATTTTCAGTTTTCCAAAAAAAAAAAAAAAAAAAAAAAAAAAAAGGCAAAAAGCAAAAATAGCGTTCAGCATTTATTTTTCAGCCAGCAACGCATCTGAGCAGGCAGAGTGGCACTGCCAAGCTCCTTCCCCTGGAAATACACTTAGCATCTCAACATCAAGCTGCCATAGCATTGAACTGTGTCTGTGGGCATCTGTACTTTATCTCAATTTATTTTTTGCATCCATCAGGAAGATATGTCCTAAGGTAACTGTTTCTTTGCTTTATGCCATTTTGGCTTACAAAAGATTTCATAGGAATGCTCTACTTTTGGAAAGTGGGGGAAACCCCTACTCATTAAACAAAACCTCCCCTTCCCACCCCCGCCCCCCGCCCCATCCCTGGCAGCCACCATCAGCCTTGTATCTACTTTTGAATGGGGTCAGCTTCTGCTTATAACAGGCTCAATATGGATATTAAAGGAAGGCCACACTCTGTTTTTCTTTTTAACCCAAAATTATGAATGGGTATTAAGGTAGAGTTGGTGGACCTATTCTATTCCAACAAGCAGGAACGACCTAAGTAATCCTGCCAGTTGCCCTTAGTTTTGAAATGTGATGAACTCTAGAGGCAAAAAAAGAGTGCTGTGGAAATCCAGTTTTTCTTTTTTTTTTTTTGGTTAAAAGAGTCTCTTGGATCTTGAATGTGCTATGATCTTTCTCTACACTGGAAGAGTTCAGCTAATCATCAACCTTAGGTCTTTCTTCCACTCTTTGTGTAGTTGACATTTTCAGAATATAAATGCAACAAGAGAGGTTTCAAGGTGCTGAGCATGTTTCAGCAATATAAAACAATACCATTAAATGCATTCAGTGATAGGTATGAACTTTGTATAGCATTTAGATAGGTATTTTTCAGTTGAGTTAAGATGAGAAGGTAACTATCTCCGAATTAGTTCATAAGATAAATACCTCCAGCATTAAGAAAAGAAAACAAAATCCCCAAGAAAACTGAGGGAAAGTTTGCCTACCTAGAGGGTTTGGCTTTTGAACCATTCATCCAGTGAAAGAAACTCTGAATCACTTGTGCGTTTTACAATCCCAGAGGAACGTGAGCAAATCCCTAGAGCCAGGAAAAGGCTTTAAGATGAGAGAGAAATGGTCCAAAGATTTTACTTCCTCATACTTGCCCTGTGATAGTCTGAAAAAAAGGCCTTTTTCAGATATGTTAGTTTTGTTTTGTACCATTTAAAATTATATGGGTACATCTTGCCTACCATTCCAAAAGGACTTTCAATAATAAATTCTCCCATGTATGAGTACTCTCTATATTAATTTCCTCCTGGCCCACATGTTCTCCAGGAAGCTCATTTTGACTCAATTTTCCAAAACAACGTCACAAATGTTCTCCAATGCCTACTGTCTCTTCACCTTAGAGTATTCAGAAACTTGGGGACTGCCTCCCATGACCTACACGTTGGGACATGGATGACATCAGGGCAAGGGTCATTCAACAGAATGTGACTCTGGAAGGTGAAGAATTAGATATTCAAAGTCAACATAGAGAATAAGTCCAAGGAGTTAGGCAAGGTGTGTGGGCTCCCTCAGTTCTTAAAGGAGAAGATGGGGAAGGGTCCCAAATCCAGAAAGACATGGAATTTGAAAAGCAGTGACCATGGGTAACTTATAACCTTCTTGTGCCTCATTTTTATTATCTGTAAAATAAAGGGATTAGATTAGTCAATGTTATGAGTTGAACTATTTGCCTCAAAAAGACACGTTGAAATCCTACCTACCAGTACCTCAGAATGTGATCTTATATGGAAAAAAGGTCTTTGCAGATGTAATTATAAGAGAAGTCATACCGGAGTAGGGTGGACCCTTAATTCAACATGACTGGTGTCTTTATAATAGGAGACTAGAGACACACAGGGAGAACTCCATGTGAAGATGGAGGCAGAGATTTGAGTTATGAAGCTGCAAGTCAGGGGATGCCTGGGGCTACCAGAACCTGGAAAAGACAAGGAAGGATCTTTCCTAGCAGATTTGGAGTGTGAGAATAAGTTTCTGTTGTTTCTAGCCATCGCAGTTTGTGTTACTTTTTCACAGCAGCCCTAAGAAACGAATATGACCAACGTCTAAGTTCTCTTTTCCCACTAACACTTTTTGATTGTGATTTAGAAAGGCATTTCTAATGGATATTGTAGTTTAATAGTGCTAGGCACATTTACTATCCAGTGAAATGCAGATGGCTATTGTAGGTAGCCCAGTGAAATGTATGCTGATCATAACGTTTCAAAGCTCATTTTGGAGAAAGCCACATCTTGTCTAAAATGTGACACTTTATTGATGTCCATGTGGAGAAAGTAATAGTTCCAGACTGAGCTATTATTCTAGAAGATAACAGGCCTGTTCTAGAGCCACACAATCAAAGCCTTTTCAAAAGGCCTTAATGCAGGGGAAGAAATGACAGTAAAAGTCTGTATGATGTCTCAGGTTGGAGTAAAATAGGAAGCAAGAGTGGGAGGAGCTTAAGTCCTCAGTCATGACAAGGAAATTGGAGGAGTTAAGAGAACAGACTCCTTTTTACTTGATTCATTACATAATCCCTCAAAAGACCAAATTCAGGTCCCAGAGTGAGAAGGTATAGTAGGAACATGTGCAGATATAAACAGAAAAAAAGATAAGAAGTCATCTTCCTTTACCCTGATTCATAACAGTAGTTGATGATGATAATTGTTGTGAGAAGCAGTCTGCCCTAGCCCCTGAATTTTCCTTCATGCTCTTTCTGGGTATGCCAATCATGCAAAGCCCTGACCGCCCTTTACCTGGGCCATTTCTCAGAGCTGTGTTTTCACGCACAACCTTGCAAGATGAGGTGATTTCTCCTCCTGGACAAAGAGCAGGCTTGCTTACTGCTTACTATAAAAGCTATGAATCCCCCAGGCTCAGTGTTCCTCAACAATGATTCAGACCCACTGTGCGCTCAGCATCTACATGGCTTCCCACATGTCATCCCTGTGGGAATTGAGGGCAAAGGGAACCAGTGCAAATACACAGATGCTCATGTTGCTCGCTGTGCTGTGAGTAAAAATCCTTTACCCCTGAACCACTAGTCTCCTGTCTTCTGCCAGCATCCATGAACCTGCAGCAAGCTAATTTGCTGGCCTGCAAGTAGGGTGAAATCCCAGACTTAACAATAATAAGGTAAGCTGTCTTCATCTACTGTGGTTAATAATAGTAACAGATAATAATAATTTTGAAAGAGAATAACAATACCATTTATTGAGGGCTTACTACGTGCCAGGCGCTGCTTTATGCACTTTACATAAATTATCTCCTGTCATACCCACAACAATCTTACTAAGAAGTCAAATGACTTGCCCAAGGTCACATATTCTCAAGGTGACCTGACCATTATCATTACTGTTCCTTCTTCCTTGCTAACATCTTTCTTTCTTCCTCATTTCTATCTTCTTATTGTAATTTATTTTTCTCACAATCAAAGAGACTATCATACAAAGATAATGTAAAACTTACTCCTCCAAAAAGCTCTTTTGTATCTCATGTTTCTTCTTCTCATTATAGTAGAAGACTCTAGAGCCAGTCTTCACTCAGTAGCTGGTTGACGTTGGGGCAAGTTATTTAGTTTCTCTGTGTGTCAATTTCCTTATTTGTAAAATGGGGGATAGTAACAGTACCTACCTCACTGGGTTGTTGTGAGTCTCAGATGGGTTAATATATGTAAAGGGTTTACAATAGTGCCAAACATATAGCAAGAGTTCCATTCAAATTAGCTTTTCTTCTCATCTTTCTTCTTTTCTGAAGGCAGAATATTCCTGAATTGTCTTTTCTACCATATAAATTCCTGATTGATGGTGATTGATGTAATCATCTTCAATATCATCATCATCTTCAGTTGAGTGCATATCATTTGCAAGGTAGGTACTATGTTTACATCAGAATACTATTCCATTTCAATTAAGGAATCTATCCTGTCAGGAATCTAACACTGCTAGATGCAACAGGGAATGCAAAGCAAGTTAAGGGCATTGCCTCTTCACCCTGGAGTATTCAGAAACATGGGGACTGCCTCCCATGGTCTACATGCTGGGACACGGATGACATCAGGGCAAGGGTCATTCAACAGAATGTGACTCTGGAAGGTGAAGAATCAGCTATTCAAAGGCAACACAGAGAATAAGTCCAAGGAGTCCCAAAGAACCTTACAAGCTACCCGACCAGGTGAAACTAACACACATGAAATCATTAGCGGGGAGTAAATAATGATTGGTATGATATTGCTCATATAAACTCATGTAAATACAATATGAATTGAGAGAAGGGTGACAACAGGGTGGCTAAAGCAGGCAAGAATCATGCTGAGTCAAAGCGTGGGTAACATTTACTCTGGCACACGGAGAAAAGATGAAGACTCTACATTTAACACTTCCTAGTTTTACAATTATTTTCTGTATATAGACTCACTCTATCTTTGTGGCAAGGCCTTCGGGTAGACAGAGAAGGCATTCTTATTCTAGCCCATAGGTGGGTCCTGATGCACAGTGGTAAGTAATTTGCCCTGGGTCTAGAGCCAGTGAGTGGAAGCACGTACCACTCCAGGTCCAGGAGAGCCTCTGCCTACAAGGAGCTTACACCTGTTCATCATGACTCTCCTACAGGTATAAAATGAATGTGTTAAAGATTTTATTTATCTTGTTATTAATGAAAGAAGTGGTAAGATGCTACAACCAGTTCAAAGGAGTAGTTGAAGATGCACGCCTTTATATGGAGTAAAGAAATGTTGAAATGAATTTAAAAATAGATGGGAAACTGGCTTTTTCCATGGGGGGCAGGGAGGAGGAGGAAACTCAATGGAACCTCCACCAGACAGAACTTATTTGTATGTCTGTGAACAAGAATTATTTTTCATTGCTACCAGTTATCTCCAACTTCCAGAGTTTTCAAATAGCTCAAAGAAAATCAAAGCCTGCAATCAGATAACCCGGAAGAATCTGCTCTAAACAATGCATAGTTTCCAATGGAGACAGCCAGTAATCTTTTTTGTTTATTATAAATTTCCCTATTCATCTGACTTATAGACACAAACAGAATACAAATGAAGTAGTAGCAAATGGTACCAGGCCACAGGGCTGGAAATGGGGGTTACGGATACCTGCCACCATACCTTGGGCTCCCAAGCTAGTCTGGAGCTTCTTAGGACCAGGAACCTAATCAAGGGTGAGGGAGGTTGTTTTGTATTAAGAAGAGTCATTCAGAGGGATCTGCTCTAAGCCAAGCCAGTGTTGAGTTCAAGGCAGGCTTGAAGATGAGGTTTCCAAGTTGCTAAGTGGTAGATGGTGGTGGATGCATTCCAGGCTGGCCAATTTTATAGTACCCAGGTTCAGAGATTCAGATCACTATTGAATTAAGTTTATATCTAGCACCGCTTCTTTTTTTAAAAAAAAAAAAAGAAATTAGTGATGAATTTTATGATCTCAACATGGATGCACTCTCCTTACTGCCAGAAACTAGGGGTTCCAGGTGAGCAAGGAAGAGGTTTTTATTGATGTCCTAATGAGGGGGTTGCACAGACATGCACTTATGAAAGTTGCGTTCATATCCATATATGTGAATATATAGCTCATCCATTAAAATGTAATTATGTACTTATGCAAGGGGATACAAATACTAATACATAGACTTGGCCTTCCATGTATGCAGCCACCTACATGGTGTGATCTGAAGGGTGATTAAAAGCCTCCCTGCTCCCTGATGTCCCCCTAGCGACATTAATTTATGACATTCCCACTATTAATGTTACTTCTTTGGAGAAAGAGTTAGTTCCAGAAAGCCCGTGTTAAAATGCAGCAGGATCTTTTAAAGAGGAGTAAGGAAAGAGTGGGATGAAAAGGTCTAGAGGATACCTGCCTGCAGGGAGGGCAGGCCTGAGAAGGAAGCCATGGGGGGCAGCTCTGGAAAGTGCCACGAGAGGTGCCATGAGAGCTCTAGATACCGAGAAGGAGGATCAGTGACAAGGAGGGCAGGAAAAGAAGAGTGGAAGCATTAGAAAATAAAATTGACCTTATCACAGAGTTGTGATGGCTCTGTAACAGTATCCAACAATACAAACACTGTACATTAAGAATTACTCTGGGGCTTCCCTGGTGGCGCAGTGGTTGAGAGTCCGCCTGCCGATGCAGGGGACATGGGTTCGTGCCCCGGTCCGGGAAGATCCCACATGCCGCGGAGCAGCTGGGCCCGTGAGCCATGGCCGCGGAGCCTGTGCTCCGCAACGGGAGAGGCCACAGCAGTGAGAGGCCCGCGTACCGAAAAAAAAAAAAAAAAAAAGAATTACTCTGTAGGAGAATTTAATTTCAAAAAGTCAAGTCACATATTTTATGAGAGGCATCTAATTTTCCTAATGTTAGTATGTTGTTGAAAAGTACTTGGCTGAGAACTGATACTCTGGGACAAAAGTTGCAAATCAGGTATTACCAGAAAACAAGAGTAGAAGTGGGAAAACTGGTTCATCAGCCAAGGTTAAGGACTTAAATGCAAATAGCCAAGAGAGACATCTTTACCGCCATCTGCATCCTCATCATCCCTGGGATCAAAGCAGTCATTACGTACCTATTGGTACACGGAGCTGTAGCAAATAAGTAAGCATATCCATGATCTCCTTCCCTCATGGGATTTCTAACGCTGTAGACAATTCCATGGCAGAAATACAGTAAACAATTTCAGAACTTGAAAATTTAATACCTGACATTAATGTAATAAATTACATATTTTCACTGAGTGCACATAAGAGGGTAAGTGCATTTACCAGAGCACTGAGCAAAGGAGCTTGAATAAGGAATTACTGCCACTTTCTCAAGACTTGTCTGGTGGAGATAGACTTTTAAGAGCTGTTTAAATGATGGGAAAAATGAAGCTCATAGAATGAGACTGGGTACATTTTAGTAGAATATTCAGAGACAGGCATCAAATGAATGGGCAAATGACATCTGTTGGGGAACTCTGTTCCTTTACCCTCACATTTTCTTGAGGGAACATAGATTAGAGAGACCCCCCCCCATGGTCTCTATCCTTGACCCTCCCTTATGCCCTACCGAGTGAAGAAAGACTTACCTGGGTAATGAGTTTCTGAGAAGAGATTGAGAATGCTCTGCTCTGCCATTTCCAGGTCTTCTGTGTAAGGGTTTTATTGTGGTTTTCTCTTAGCTTATGGGAGAAAGCCCGAGCTTGTCTCCCTGAATCAGCGACTAAGTGGATGAGGATCCTTAATTCAGGGGTGGAGGGAGGTGTTAGAAAAACAGTTGAGGTCTCACATCTCAGCTGTGTCTTCCAGCCTAGTTTTCTAACTGATATTTTCATCTCCTATCTGACTCTGGTGTTTGTCTCAGTTGCTCTCAAATTAGGAAGAGGAAAAGGGGTGTTATTTATTGTTCTCCTAAAACCCAACAGAACAATGGGTAAATTTATCAGGGAGAAGTAGAGGGGGATGATAAAAACAGAAAGAAAACTCTCACAAACCTCATGAAGAAGCTCAAACTTCACTACCTTCCATTTTCCTTACTATAATAGTCTTCACGAAGATATGCTATTTAGTCCAGTGCTTCTCAAACTATCTATAGTGAAAGACCAGTGTTTCTTTCTTCCTTTTTTAAAAATTCCAATCCATCAGGGAATGATGCTTTTAATTTTTTTCACATTTTTTATTGGAGTATAATTGCTGAATGATGTGCCTAAAAAATAAAATGAGTCCATCAACAAACAGATGAACGGATAAAGAAGAAGTGATATAGATATACTCAATGGAATACTATTCAGCCATAAAAAGAAAGTTTGGCATTTGCAACAACATGGATGGGCTTGGAGGGCATTATGCCAAGTGAAATAAATCAGAGAGAGAAAGACAAATACTGTATGATATTGCTTCTATGTGGAACCTAAAAAATACAACAAACTAGTGAACATAACAAAACAGAAGCAGGCTCACAGATATAGAGAATATAGTGGTTACCAGTGGGGAAGAGGGAAGGGGCAGTATAGGGGTAGGGAATTAAGAGGTACAAATACTATGTATAAAATAAATAAGCTACAAGGATATATTGTTCAGCACAGGAAATATAGCCAATATTGTATAATAACTATAAATGAAGTATAACCTTTAAAAATTATGTATCACTACATTGTACACATGAAACATATAATATTGTACATCAACTATATCTCAATAAAAATACAATAAGAATGAATTACTGTAAAAAGATATTAAATAAAAACCAAAGACACACAAAACGCAAGCCCCCAATTTTTATTATCGGATTGGCCAAAAAGTTCATTCAGGAAAAACGAACGAACCCAATAATTAGGTCCAACAGACGTAAAAAATACTGTTGCTTTGCTATAAATGTTTATAAAAGCTAACTCTTAATATCTGACTTATCTCATCACAGACCAGTAACAAGCAGTCCAGGAACCACCACTGGTCTGCAGCCCACACTTTTTAGTAGTATTGATCTGGTCCACTCGGTTCACAGAATCCTCATCCTCCTCCTATAATGATGCAGAGTGGTATAGTGGTTAAGAGCACAGGATCTGGCAACAGACTTCCAATTCCCAATGAATGAGTGGTGGAGTTAATACCTCCCTTAAAGGGTTGGTATGAGGATTAAACGGGAATTTGTGTAAAGCAGTTGACTGTGTCAAGCCTCTTGTAAGTGTTCAATAAATGTTATTTGTAATTCTGGACCAATATCCATGTTGGGTGGTAGGTTTCTGCTTAATGGTTTGGAAGAGGCCTAAATGGGTGTAAATAAATATCCCCACAATTTGTTCTTTGAATGAGTCAGATTGCATTATCAATTACTAATAATTTGGGTGTAAATAAATATCCCCACAATTTGTTCTTTGAATGAGTCAGATTGCATTATTATCTTCTAATAATTGGGGTAATTGGGTCTTTGTGTTGTTGTGTTTTTTTTTTTTGCCCAGAGGATGACAGAATCTGTGCATGTGAATCAAGGGACTTGAAGACTAGGTCTCAAATCTGCATTGGTTCATCCTCGAGATGCAAACGTGACTCTCTTGGGTAAGCTCTAGAGAAGTAGTCTAGTCAGAATCATAGTCATCAGTAGCTGTAAACAGTCATAGTCAGAGGTCTACGCTGGCCTCAGAAGATCACTGTGTCTGTTTCTAGCAATATTTGCAATGTTTGTTAGTGCTGCGTAATATTTTCTCCTAAAATATTGGTTCTACTTCCCATGAGAGAAGCAGACCTGGAAGGCATGCATGGAACTAGAACAACTCGGGAGTCGGGGGAGGGGTGAATTGAGGGTGCCCTGGAGCTTATAATGTACCTGACTGACTTGGGTCAGGAAGCAAAGTGTGCCAAATGGCCTTGTAACAGTGTCACACAGAGATTTCTACTTGTCAGAGAAGCAGCTAACTCTTCCAAGCCCCGCCCCTTCATTGGAACTTCCTATTCTGCAATTTTCCGGTGCCAGCTAAATCTACCTCATTGTAAAAAAGTAATAAAGTATAAAAAAAGTAATAAAGCTACACCTGAGTGGCATAGAACATTAACTGGTGGTTTCCCCATATCAAACAAACATGCTTTTCAGAAAGGCGGAGCTAATGAAAGTCTGATTTGCTCTCACTGTTCCGGTCTGTTCAGTCTGTAGGGCCAAAGCTGAGGTGATCTGGGTCATGGGGACTGTTTAGAGCGTGACTCTGGCCTCACCCGGCCGCCGAGTTCCCTGCTCTGTGGAGATCTGAACCAACTTTTTTTTTTCCAGTTTGGTCTGGTAAAGCTACAAGTTTCATGTTCCAAATTTACTTCAAGGCACTGCAGAGTTGATTCCTGTGTGGTTATAAAGGGAATACTACCTACTAAGACAGGTGAACCAAAATTTTCAGAGATTAAATTTGCTTTTTAACAGAGGGAATAAGCTCAATGATATTTGAGGGCCGGTGTGCGTGTGGTGTGATGATATTGTAAAGTCAGGCCTTCAACAGGCATGTTATGTTCATCTCTGAATTTAACGCTTCTGAAACCCCATGCATTCTCACCAATGGCAGGAAAGAGGGCCTAAGGACTACCAGAAGGGAAGGAGATTTACTACATTGTTATATTATTGATAAAAAGAAAGCTGAGTGATGAGTAAGACATTTCCCCCTAGAAACAAGGCCATCTGGTAAGTCCTTGGCAGAATTGAAAACAATACAAAGAATATTAATGATCAAATCCTCCTTCAAAATTAAAAGCCATTCTTGTTTCTCAGCTAATGAGTAAAAATGCTACATATTTACCTGGAATATAAACTGCAAATGCCTGTCTCACTGTCCTTGAATTTTTCGAGAGATGAGTGGGGAGGATTGCTATTTTAACCGTTGAAATGATCCACTTCCTGGTGGGAAGCCTCTCCTGGGAAATCGAGCTCTCTGTAGCCACATACTCCAATTCAGTTAAGGAGACAATGAGAAATAATAGAAGAGTCATTTAAGAGGAAGTCAATCTTTTGATGAAACAGAACAAAAGACTGACCCCCAGGAGGCTTCACGTTTCCTTCTGCCATTTTCTGAAAAAGCATAGTGTAAAGTAGTCACTAGTGAGTGAGAACACCTTGGTTCTGATGCAATGGAGTCGTTGGATAGCCCGGGCCACAGTGAGAAAACACTGGGCTAAAAGATCCTGGTAACCTAGAGCTAATAAGCACACTGAAGAAGCCACTAATGTTCCCATGGCAGTAGCCCCCACCTACACCCCGAATTCCATCTGCCATAGATGATTCACCTGACTGTGTTCCTTCCACCATTTGAGTTTTTTTTTTTTGGTTCATTCTTTTATGCTTCAGATTAAGTGGCATTTAGTTGTGTGGGAGTCCTCTTTGGTTAACATGTGACAATCTTCTGAAGACTTTCTAGCCTGTCTTCACTCGGGGCTGACGGAACCTTCTCAGGAAGGAAGACTCAATGGTTTTTTGTTCTGGACTTACTGAAGTCCTCTGAGATCCAATCCAGACCTCCAATCAGATTCTTGAATAGTCACTGCTTTCCTGGTGTCCTCATAATTCTTGAGCTGCCCTAAGTGCAGGATGAACCTTCTAGATACAATAACTGTCTTATAAAGGGTTTTTAAACCTTATTTGACTTCCAGAAGAAATTTAAGGACCTCTTAAGCCATTCTTGGACCCAAGGATTTGGGCTGAGTATACTTAGTGGTCTAAATATAGTTTTGGGGCAGGAAGGCTAGCCACCTTGCTTCTGGGGTAGAGAGAGAGAATACTTGTTACACTTAACACTTGATTAATGCTTTACCGTTTTCAATGTGTTTAATATTGTCTCATTAAATCCTCCCAAGCTGTGAGGTGACGGTGTGGGTATTCCCATAAACAAACCGAAGTCAGAAGGTTAAGTAACTTCCTCAAATGTACTATTCCAAACTCTTCCAACCGGAAAGGTAACTTGAGCACAAAAGTGGATTTATTTGTTCTCTTAACTCTCATAACCTGGCAGAATTGAAGGGAGAAAATGTTGCCAGGAACCAGGGCCTCAGAGATTGAAATAAGGAATCAAAATTACCAGAAATGTCTCTCTAGCATCTTTATTTCTTCTCGTCTCTGCTTGGATTCCTTCTATATGCAGGCTCTCTTTATATGGTGGGAAAGCTTGTGGGTAGTAGCCCCAATCATATGCCCTTAAAAAGTCATGATCAAAGTGAGGACTACCTTTACTTCAGACAATTTTGGGTAAGGATTCCCATTTGCTTAGCCTAGGTCATGTGCCCTATCCCTTCGGCCAATCACCGTTTCCCAGGAGATGCTGTGCTACGGTTGGTCCAGACCTGGACCATGTGCCCATTCCTGTAGTGCAGAGTTGAGGGTGAAGGGGGAGCACTTGATTGACAGCTTCACCAGGAAGACAAGGAATGGGGAGAGGGTTCACTAAAGGGAAGATAATGTTACTAGGCAAAGAACAATGGGCAAGTGTGGGGGGTAGACAAGAACCACAACTACCACTGCCCACTACAACAATATTCTGGTCACTCTTCACAAGTAATGGTGAAACACTCACCAGGCCCCAGGCACTGTGCTGTGACCTCTAAAGCTGAGTGAAAACAGACCGAGTCCCAGCCTTCATGTGACTTACAATCTCATCAGGTAGGAATAGGAACCAACATCAGTCAAATAACCACACAAATAAATGGAACCCCACATCTGTGCTGGGTCCTGCCCAAGCTTATAAGAGGAGGTTTGGGAAGTGGTGACCTGGTCCCAGGTCACTCTTTCCAAAACACCATGCTAGGAGAGAGTGAAGAAAACAAATTGGGTGAACACACAGGAGAATGTTTAAGGAATTTTAGAAGGCTAATTTAGAGCCGTTAGTCATTATTTTTGAGAAGTCATGGAGAAGAGATAGACCTGGAGATATGAAGAGTCTGCATACAACCCATAATTGAAAATTTGTCTAGTTAAGAGTCATGCTTGGAAAGATAAGAGAGCAGCAGTTTTCAAATATTTTGTTCTGAAGAGCCTCTTACACTCTTAGAAATTATTGAGGACCTTAAAGATCTTTTGTTTATGTGAGCTATAGCTATCCATGTTGATCAAATTAGAAATTAAAACTAAGACAATTAAAAATATTTATTAGCTTAAAAATAAAAATAATAATGAATCACATGTTAACAAAAATAACATTTTAATGAAAAATAATTTTAATTTCTACTGCTTCATCAAGGATATTCCTAAGCAAACTGGCATTTCTTTTTCTGTAAGTGGATGGTGGTAAAGAATACAACCACTAGTAGTATAGTTTCATGCCTCTGCCTTGATTCACACTAAGGCACAAGCAGTTTTACCCACCGCTGCTTTTTCACCAGCAGCAGAAATGCCAACACTCCAGAAAAAGGAAATCCTATTTTGACCTCGCCAGTGCCCCCAAAGGGTCCTGGGAACCCCCAAGCATCTGTGAACGATACTTTGAGAATCACAACTGTTCCAGGGTCAAGTACTGGATAGCAGTCAGCCCAGCTTTATATAAAGGGAGTCATTCCATGACATTTTAATCTCCTTCTTTGATAGAAAAATAGGCCAAGAAGTTGAGTGAAACAGTATCATTGTAATGAAGTCACTTTGAAACTGTTTAAAAGTCCTGTTAGGTTTTCACAGTCATCAACATCAAAAAGCATTTGTTAAGCTTGCAGTTCCCTAGAATAGATCCCCGTTTCTTCTAAGGATTTAAAAATGTAAGCTAGAATACATTGACAGAGTTTGCCACAGGAACAAATATGTAAGAGAAGCAGGTGGCACATTAAAAAAAAAGAGCTCAGATTTAAACAATTGAATTTATATGTCAAATACTCAGATTAATTGATTGTCACAGTCTTGCCCATGATAGCATCGTCAATGGCAAGTTGCGTAGACTTGTCAATATGAACAGCACAAGGGAGCCACATCTGTCTGGAAGCTCACACCCAGAAAAGAGATACACGGTGTTTCACAGGCTGAGCCCTGGGGATGATATATCAAATCCATTCATGATTCCAAAAAGAAATGGATAGAGTAAGTAATAGATCAATGTATAGCTCTAACCAGGGCACTTGGTTAAATTGGGACTGCATCATGGGAACAGGCCAGGTAATTAAAAAACAAATATATCAGGCCACTGGACAGAGTTTTGGGGCATTGAAATTCTAGAGGTGGAACTTTGTTATTATAGATTTATTTGTGTGCTTGTTTAATTGTCTGCCTTTCTTCACCACAGTATCCAGAGCCTAACATAGTGTTCAGTAAATATTTGCTGAATAAATAAATAAATGATTGTTTCTAGGTGCTCCTGCATGGTCTGACCTCTACCTCCCTTCCCAACCCCCTCTCCCACCATGTTCCACCTGGCTTTCTGGACTCAAGTCACAGTGACCTTATTTTCATCCCTTCACCACACCATACTTTCTACCATCAAAGAGCCCATGCTGTTCCCTTTGCTTGGAATGATCTTCTACTCTATTCCCTAATTACTACTCATTTGTCAGGTACCAGCTCCAGTTTTAGATTTATGTTCCTCAGGAAAGACCACCTTGAGCTCCATGACTACAGCAAACCTCCTCTTATAAGCTTGGGCAGGACCCAGCACAGATGTGGGGTTCCATTTATTTGTGTGGTTATTTGACTGATGTTGGTTCCTATTCCTACCTGATGAGATTGTAAGTCACATGAAGACTGGGACTTGGTCTGTTTTCACTCAGCATTAGAGGTCACAGCACAGTGCCTGGGGCCTGGTGAGTGTTTCACCATTACTTGTGAAATGAAGGAGAGAATGAATGGAACATGCTGTTCCCTTGTCATGGAAGACATCTAATACCATTTAGGATGGGGGAGGCACATTGGAGGAGCCACTGCTTACCCTCCGGTTTCTTCAATTCTTCTCACTCCCTTTATTCCCCTCTGCAATTTATTTGCTTTCTGTGGTTACTCAGCTGAAATGGCCATTAGAATCCTGATAGGCTAGGATAATTATTTAGAGCAGGAGTGGGCCAACTCTGACCCATGGGCCAAATCTGGCCCATGGCCTGGTTTTGTAAATAAAGTTTTATTGGAACACAGCTACGCCCATTCATTTACATATTGCCTATGACTGTTTCTGCCCCACAGCAGCAGAGTCAAGTAGTTGCAATAGAAACTGTCCTGTGAAGCCTAAAATAACTCCCATCTGGCCCTTTACAGAGAAAGTTTGCTAACTCCTTTTTACAGAAATGTACGGGCTTTTTGAAAACCCAGTATCTGAGTTTAACTTCCTATATATTGCTGGACTTCCTAGTTACACACTTACAATGATCACTGTGTGTGAGGGCTTAACACAAAAGGATATTAGGCAACTAATAGTCTTTCCACACAATCTTCACAAAATAAGGTGTTCTTTGATTTGTAGCCAAAGTCGGCCCTACTGAGCCTGCAAATTTTGAGTACCTTGCATGATGATAGCTAATATTTATTGAGCACTTTCAATGAACCAGGCTCTTAACACCTTACATGGAATTTTCTCATATATTCCTCACAACAACTCTTCGGTGCACAGATTATTATTATTATTCCTGCTTTACAGATGAGGCAAGTAAGGCCCAGAGAGGTTACACTGCATGTCAATATCACACAGCTTGTGAAAGTACCTGAGCAAGAATTTGATTTGGAAGATTCTGACTCCACGCAGGATCTGTGCTTTTAACCCCTCTACCATTCTTCCCATTTGATTCCTTCACTCCAAAAAAGCCACCCCGTTTCTGATTTCTAAATATGAAGACAGTTCATGTGCTGTTGTTTCCAAGTGGGACCTCTCAGAGTTTTGAGGTTTGAAGGTAAGATGTGGAAAGGTTTTAAAAAAATCCCAGTGCCTGGCAGACTGCCAGACACATAAAAGTCAATCAATAAATGTCTTTATTGTAGTTGGAAGTGAGATGGCATTGAAGCGGAAGAGGATGAAAACAAAGAATTCTCCACTAGGAGATTCACCTCATCCTAGGTCATTGCCAGTGGATGAGGATATAGTTCTAAGTATTGGATTCACTGCTTAGAGATCTGGCTACCTCTGCACATGTGAGTGGAAGTAGAAATATCTCAATACTTTGATTAGTTCTTCCTTGTAAACAGAATGGAAGATGGAAGCAAACAGTAATTAATTAACTATAGTACAGAATCAATAAGCCATACTCTATAAATATTAAAAATAATGAGAACACATTTCACTAAATGAAGTATGAGTACAAAATCTAACCCATTTCATTCAAATTTTCTGATATGATTAAACGGACTTCATCAAAACAGTTTTGTCTCCACAGCCAACGCTTAGCTCTTTTCTTTCTTTCTTTTTTTCCTTTTCTTTCTTTTCTTGTTCATTGCTCTTATGGGCTCTGGTTAGTTCGGTGATGTACTCTGACTAGCCCCTCCTCTCAGAAAGTGGTCATATGATCTCAGACACAAGATCATTTAAAGAGCAGATGCCCAAATTGCAACAAAGTTAAGATTCCCACCACCCCACCCCAATAGATAGGACATATTGTGCTTCAGTTTGTGCACAAAGCTTTGCCTTGACCTTCTGTGTTGATAACTGCACCATATGGGGTCAGCATTGGCAGCAGTAAGTTTCCGTGTCCTCTCTTCTCTGGTTTGTGCTGCAATGAATTCAAATTGTTTCAATGCCAGTAGCCTGGTTGTATTCCAGGACTTGGTTATTGGTGAATCCATCCTGACAATTAATGCTAAGTATAGCTTGTAGCTGACCCCAACTCACTTAATTTGCTAAGATAACAAGCTTAAAGGACACCTAGATGAAATGTCCAATTCCCACTAACGGGCCCATATCGTTTTAGCGAGAGGGAACTTGTGAACCTGCTAGACTTCTCGAGGCAGGCAGATTTATTCAAAAGTTGCCGAAGCCCAGTTCTGTCGATGGCATTAAGGGCTTCGGTTAGGTCAAAATACCGTGTGTGATCTTGAGGCTCCTCCCTGCATTTTTGCAAAACCAGCCACATGATCATGCCCAGCAGAAGCATCCTGCTACTTTGCATCCCATTCTGATTTCTTAAGTTCATGGTTTTGAGGTGCTGTGTTAGTAAGGACTTCGCCAGCCAGAGGAGTGGTAGGGATATGTTCTTTCATTCTTCCATTCAACAGCTATTTACTGTGTACCTATATGCTCTAAGTACTAAGGATACAACAGTGGAACAAACCAGACAAGAATCCCTTGCTCTCATGGAGCTTACATGCTTGTTGGGAGGAAAACAGAAAAACAAATTCAAGACGTCAGGTGGTTATAAGTCCTACGAAGAATAATAAAGCAAGTTAAGAGGAGGGAGTGAGAGAGAGAGACATGGATGATCAGTGTTAGGGATATGTACTACTTTATGGAGGGCAGTTAGGGATCCACTGAGACCTGAATTAAATGAGGGATGTCAGAGGGAACTGCGCGACTAGCAGCAAAGCAAAGTCCGTGGGGAAAGACAGTGCCTGGGTTGTTCAAGGAATAGCAAAGAGGTCTTTGCTAAAGGGCAAAAGCAGAGTGAGGGAAGAGGGGAGTAGTACATGGGGAGGTCAAGGAGATAGTTGGGAACTAGATAATGTAAGGTCTAGTGGGCTCAGATCATGTTATGATAAAAACTAATCTTGGTTTTACATTTTTTTCTTTTAGAGTTTCCATTTGTAAACTGGACCATTAATTAATATAATAATGTTTTATTTAGATATTTTTGTATTTAGTTGCAGAGGTAAAAGCAGCCAGCTTATATCTCAATAGCTCACAAACCTTTAGTTTCAAAGGAAACATGGTTTGGAAATAAAACAATTAGAACCAGAATCGATACTTGTATGGTGTAACCAAGTTGTGTCTTATTCAAAACAGACTAGTTCCCAGTGGATGGCTTAATTTTTGGCATGATAATGCCTGACATTTTCAAAATGCTTTCAGATCTGTGATCTCATCAGACTCTCATAACAACCCCAAGAGATGGGGGGACAGGTGGTATTGCTGATATGGAAACTGAGGGAGTTGATATGGTTTACCCCAAGATAACCCAGTGTATGAGTCAGTATTAGAGCAAGAGACTCCTGACTCTGAATACCGCCCCCCCCAACCCCGCCAATAATCCTTTCAGCATCGCCTGTTAAAAGGATTATTGAGTAACTTTTTGACTCAGAGGTCAGCATGTTGAATCAACCAAATTATTAGCTTGTTCCTCCCTTCTACCTCCCAAGGGCATAAAAAAATGCAATATAGAGTTGAGTAAGAAGGCAAGGGATTTCTCTCTGCCTCTCTGTCTCTCTGTCTCTGTCTCTGTCTCTCTTTCTCCCAGAGCAGTCTTTGACCAGAAGCCTATAGACTTTGAAAGCATAGCTCTACACTCAGAGAAAGGTTGCGTACGTAGGACCCAACCATATTGAAGATCACAATAGTACAGCGGCTACCCTTTTCCCACCCTGCCAGAAACCACTCTGGAAGAGTACAGCAGCTCTCTCTGAGTCCCACGCATCTATGAATACGGCTCATTACTTTAACAAGTTAAACTTCTGCCATCATATTCTCAACTTAACAGTATTTACAGTATATATATATATATTTTTTTTTTCTAGTTTTACTGAGAAGTATTAACAGTATATTTACTAACATCTTTCTAATGGTGTATGGTAAAAAGTAAAAGTACCTCCTCATAAAAATAGCACAATCCCCTTCAAGAAATGGAATGTTGATTTAAAGAGGGGAGAGTTATTTTTTGGACGCTATCAAGTGATTGAGGGGCAAAGCGAAAGAAAGAATTCAGGATTTTTGAATTCCGGAAGTGGAGAGAGAATCCACATATTGTCACAGCTACTTTTTCATTACAGATGTTGACTTTTCCTGAGGCCCAGTCCTCAGTCGTCTCACATCTCTATGCTCTCACCCTGGGCAAACTCACCCACATCCACAGCTTAATTGCTACATGCACACCCATGAGCTCCCCAATTTATATTTCCAGCTCAGACCTCTCATCTGACCTCAGACTGGTATATCCAAATGCCTAACTGGACCGGTCCTCTAGGATGTCCCAACGCCCCCTCAAACTCAACTTGCTCCCCAACCTGGTCCTCTTCTAGCCTTCCCTCTCTCAGTGGATTGCCCTACCATTCTATCCAGTGGTACTTAGGGATATTTTGATACCTCTTTGCTCCTCCCCCACTTTGAAACCTGCTTTTCTGGGGTCAAATTTTGCTTATTTTACTTCCTAAAATCTCCAGAATCCATCCACTTCTTTCGATCTCCATTACCGCCATCCTACCACCTCTTTCCTAGACGACTGCAATAGCTCTTCATCTACCCACATTCACTCTGGCTCCCCTCTAATCTGTTCTCTTGATTGCAGCCAGAATGGTCTTAGCATAAGGGATGCCATATTGTCTTCATGCTTAAAAGCTTTATGGCTTCCCATCACTCTTAAAATAAACATAAAGAAAACTCCTTAATGTAGCCTACAAGGCCCTGCATGACCTGGCACGTACTTATTTCTCCAGCCTTATCACAGACCCCTACACTTTCCTCACCTACTGCCACATTTGTCTTTAAGTTCTTCATGCCACCATGCTCCCTCCTGCTATGGGGCCTTTGCATATCTGGATTTCTTTGTTTGATTTCTTTGTTGTTCCTTCCTTTCTCAGCTCTTATTCATCCTTTAGATCTCATTTTGAGTCCCCAAGCAGGTCAACTCCAGCTGTTATCAAGTGTCTGGGCACTGTGTACTCGCCTTTGTAGCACTTGTTATAGTTCCCTTTTGACATCTGTTAGTGTGATTACTTGATTATTGTCCATCTCCCCACTAGATTGTTAGCTCTTTGAGAGCAAGAACTTAGCACAGTATTCCTAGTGCCTAGCACACACGATATGCCTGGCACATAGTAGGCATTTAATAAATATTTGTTGAGAGAATGACTAAGTATGTTTAAGTACATTGGGTCAGTACTGTTTTCCCTGGAGAACAAACACTGGGCCTTTTCAGTTTTTTACTTTCCTTAAAGCTACTGACTGGATTCCATGGCCATGCCCAAGTTTAAATAGTTACCTATGTTTTGTAACAGTAGATTCAAGGATGGCAAAAAATAGGCCTAGTTAGGGCTCCCATAAATTTAAATATCAGTGAAATAAAGGGCGTAGAGTTTTGCAACTGGAATTTCTGATGTAAACCATTGAAAAGAATGCCACCTTATTAGTGTCATTAGAATAATTTAATTTTTAACATTTTGTCCAGTGTGGTTTTTCCCCTTTTAAATAGACTTTATTTTTTAGAGCAACTTTAGGTTCATAGCAACAGTGAGCTGAAAGAACTGAGAGTTCCTATATACTCTCTGCGCCCAGGCACGCACCGCCTCCCCTGAACCAGAGTGGTACATTTGTTACAGTCGATGAACCTATGCTGACACGTTATAATCATCCAAAGTCCAGAGTTTACCTTAGGGTTCACTCTTGATGTTGTATGTTCTATGGGTTTTGACAAACATATAATGACATGTATCCACCATTACAGTATCACACAGAATATTTTCACTGCCCTAAAATTCCTGTGTTCTGCCTATTCATCCCTCTCTCCCCCCTTATTCCCACATTCACTCTGGCTCCCCTCTTTCTATAGTGACCTTTTTATGGCAACCACAGTTTCACCTTTTCCAGAGTGTCATATAGTTAGAATCACAGAGTATGTAGCCTTTTCAGATTAGCTTCTTTCACTTAGTAATATGCATTTAAAGTTCTTCCATATCTTTTCATGCCTGGATTGCTTTTTAGCACTGAGTAATATTCGATTGTCTGGATGTACCACAGTTTATGTATCCATTCACCTATCGAAGGACATCTTGGTTGCTTCCAGGTTTGGGGAATTATGAATAAAGCTGCTATAAACATTCATGTGCAGGTTTTTGTGTAGATGTAAGTTTTCAGCTCAGTTGGATAAACACCAAAGTGTGTGAATGCTCTACCATATATTGAGCATGTTTAATTTTGTAAGAAACGGCCAAACTAGCTTCCAAAATGGCTGTATCATTTTGCATTCCCACCAGAATCTACATCCTCACCAGCATTTGTTGTTGTCAGTGTTCTAAATTTCAACCATTCTAATAGGTGTGTGGTGGTATCTCATTGTTGTTTAATTTGCATTTCCTTAATGATATATGATGTGGAGAATCTTTTCTTATGCTTATTTGCCATCTGTATATCTTCTTTAGTGAGGTATCTGTTCAGGTCTTTTGTCCATTTTAAAAACTGAGTTGTTCATTTTCATATTGTTGACTTGTAGGACTTCTTTGTATATTTTGAGCAACAGTTCTTTATCAGATATGTTTTTTGCAAATACTTTTTGCCCAATCTGTGGTTTGTCTTCACATTCTCTTGGTGTTGTGTTTCACAGAACTGAAGCTTTTAATTTTAATAAAGTCTAGCTTATTAATTATTTCTTTCCTGATTCTGGCTTTGGTGTTGTACCTAAGAAAATCATTGCCATACCCAAGGTCATCTAGGTTTTCTCCTACGTTATCTTCTAGGAGTTTTATAGTTTTGCATTTTACATTTAGGTCTATGATCATTTTCAGTTAATTTTCATGGAAAGTGTAACTAGATTTTTTTTTTTTGTATATGGATGTCCAATTGTTCAAGCACCCTTTGTTGACAGGATTATCTTTGCTCCATTGTATTGCCTTTGCGCCTTTGTCAAAGATCAGTCGGCTATATGTATTTTTGTGGGTCTATTTCCAGGCTCTGTACTCTGTTCCTTTGATTTATTTGTCTGTTCTTTCACTAATCCCACTTGGTCATGGTATAGAATTCCTTTTATACATTGTTGGATTTGATTTGCTAATATTTTGTTGATGATTTTTGCTTATATATTCCTGAGAGATATTGATCTGTAGTTTCCTTTTCTTGTCATGTCTTTGTCTGGTTTTGGTATTAGGGTAATGCTGGCTTCATAGAATGTGTTAGGAAATATTCCCCCTCTTCCTATCTTCTGAAAGATATTGCAGAGAATTGGCATAATTTCTTCCTTAAATGTTTGATAGAACCCACCAGTGAAACTATCTGGCCTTAGTGCTTTCTGTTTTAGAAGGTTATTAACTATTGATTCAATTTCTTTAATAGATATGGGCCTATTCAGATTGTCTATTTCTTTTTGTGTGAGTTTTGGATTAGGGTGATGTTGGCATCTTAGGATACGTTAGGAAGCATTCCCTTTGTTTTGTTTTCTGAAAGAGATTGTAGACAATTTGTACAGTTTCTTCCTTAAATATTTGGTAGAATTCACCAGGGAACCCATCTGAGCCTCGTGTTTTCTGTTTTGGAAAGTTATTAATTATTGATTCAATTTCTTTAATAGCTATAGAATAGATATAGGCCTGTTCGGATTGTCTACTTTTTGTGTGAGTTTTGGCAGATTGTGTCTTTCAAGGAATTGGTCCATTTCATCCAGGTTAAGAAATATGTGGGCATGGCATTGTTCATAGTATTCCTTTATTATCCTTTTAATGTCTATAGGATCTTTAATGATGTTACCTATTTCATTTCTAATATTAGCAATTTGTGTCATCTCTCTTTTTTCTTAATTAGCCTAGCAGGAGGCTTATTGATTTTATTGATCTTTTCAAAGAACCAAATTTTGGTTTTGTTGATTTTCTCCATTGATTTCCTGTTTTCAATTTCATTGATTTCCTCTCTAATTTTTATCGTTTTCTTCTCAGTGCTTGCTTTGGGTTTATTTTGCTTTTTAGCTTTGGAGGTTTCTATTGATATATCCTCAGGTCAGAGAGTCTTCCCTCACCTGTGTCCAGTCTACTAATGAGGCCATCAAAGGCATTCTTCATTTCTGTAACAGTATGTTTGATGTCTAGTGTTTCTTTTGTATTCTTTTTTTTAGAATTTCCATCTCTCTGCTTATATTGCATATCTTTTACTTTTTCTTTAGAGCCCTTAGCATATTAATCATAGTTGTTTTAAATTCATGGTCATAATTCCAATATTCCTGCCATACTGAGTCTGGTTCTGATGCTTGCTTTGTCTCTTCAAGCTGTATTTTTTTTTTTTTTTTTGCCATTTAGCATACCTTATAATTTTTGGTTGAAAGCAAGACATGTTGTACTGAATGAAAAGATCTTCCGTATACAGGCCTTTAGTGATATGCTGGTAATGTGTAGTGGGGAGAGAAAGTTTTCTATAGTCCTATGATTAGGTCTCAGTCTCTCAGTCTTTTAATGAGCCTGTACCCCCTGGGCTATAAAAGTCATCAGTGTTTCTCAGTTCTCCCTTCTCACCTTAGGTAGGACAGGAGGGCTGGAGGGAATTGGAGTGGGTATTTCTCTTTCCTCATGTGGAAGGCTAGAGTAAGCTAAAATTGAGTATTTCATTTCCTCCAAGTAAGTCAGGCTCCACTACAACCCTAATAGGTTAGGCTCTGGTAAAATAGATTCTCTTGAGGGTAAGTCTTGTTAAGAAGAACAGAATGCTCTGGCCTATTTGAAAATGGATACTTTTCCCTTCCTCCTGCCAGAAGCCTGAGGGAATTTCCCTTTTTTCCTCACTATAAGAACCTGGTAGACAAATGTAAGATAGATAGCTAGTGGGAAGCAGCCGCACAGCACAGGGAGATCAGCTCGGTGCTTTAAAAAAATAGTAAAAAAAAAAAAAAAAGAACCTGGTAGAGCTCCAGGAGATAAAACTCACAAAAGTGTGGGTTCTCCCCTTGAGTTTTTAACTCATAGGCTTGTCCACACTAAGCCTCCAGTAATTCATCAATTACAATTCAGGTTTTCCTACCCCAGACTGGTTCCTCTGGAGGTTTCTGCTTAGATAAGCTGTGATTCTCTGTCTCTGCCTGTCTCTCCAATTTTAAGGGAACATTTTACCCTGTGACCTCACTTCTTCTGTGGATCTAAGAAGAGCTGTTGATTTTTCAGTTTGTTCAGCTTTTTACTTTTTGTCAGGATGGAGTGCCGACTTCCAAGATCATTACATGCTGGACAGGAAACCAGAAGTTCCTGTTATGTTTTTAATGCCACCTTTCAATGTAGATGTTATCTCTGCAACGCTTAGATAAAAACCTTAAAAACAAAAAGGTAATCTGATCTGTGTTAAGAAGTGAATTGCTTACTGAAATATTGGCAGGCTAGAATGACAGGCACTTCATTGTATATTAACTGTACAACTGATCAAATAGCTATTATTCTCCCCAGGCAAGGGTTAAGTTTTTTTTTTTTTGTAAGAGAAGGACTTCAACCTCAATGGGTGGAGCAGTAATGGTTAACTCTCAGAAGACAGGGACTACACGGACTACACCCTAAGCCATTCTTATTTATGATTACTTGCCTCCATCTCTGCATCATCATCACCACCTCTTGTACTATTAAAAGCTGTCACTGTTGGTGGAGTCTTCCACGTGTGGAAGAGTGATTGAAGAGACTCAAAAGTGAGGCAGTTTTCTCTACACTCGTGTGTAAGGAGATCTAGGTGCCGTTTCTGTGGCCTTTCACAGTTCACAGCTCTAAAAGTCTATTCCCATTTGCAGTCTGTCTCTCCCAAACTTCCTTTCAACTCTTCCCCAACATGAATCTTCTGCTCCAATCAGGCCAGTCTTCAGACTCTCCTTGACATGCCATGTTCATTCCCAGCTTCCGCCCTCACTCATATTGTTTCTTCTTCCAAGGAAGTACTCTGTTATCCTCTCTTGCCCTCCTTCAGGATCCGTCTGGCTCAAATCCAAACTTTTCGGTAAAACTTTCCACTACCTTGGCCTTTTTGCACTTGTTCTGACACTTCTAGTCAGTACCAGGGCATTTAGCACATTTGTTTTGTTTTATAGCTTCCTCTGGTTTATGTATTCAAGTCCTGTCTCCGCAAGAAGAGATTATATCTTATGTCTCTTTCATATCTCCCATGGCACCTAGTACAGTGGAAAGCACGTGATCATAGTTTCTGCTTGTTGATGACTTGCTTGATTATTATCTGCTGAGGACGTCTGAAATTCTATAGTAATGGGAAAATCCTCAGACTTCTGCTTTACTTCGACTTTACGGCATTTTCCTGGGGAGAGGGACTACCTGTCTATAGTTACCCAACTTGTACCGGCTGTGTGGAAACTGTTAGAATGTGCAACAAACCTGGGATAATTCCACTTACCTTCATTCTAAGACCTCTTTTTTGGTGATCCTCATTTTTCATTTGACTTTAAAGACAATGATGGTATAGTTATTAAAGAAACCCTAGACCCAACCCTGAAGATCTTTGGATTGATCTAAAGAGTGATATTGCTTTAACACTATTCTTGCTTCCTTAATCTCCTGAGACATCGATTTTATAATTTTGATTTTCTGCTTTGTCTAGATAGCAAGATTTGTCACTAGTTTTTAGTTGTCTATATCCATGATTATCTTAGGATGTTATGTAATGTTTCCATTGATATAGCCAGTAAATGACCTCAGTAGTATTTGCATTGATTTCCTTGATTATTTGCATGTCATCTTGTGAATATTTTTCCATGGCACACACTCAGACTACAGGAGCACTTGGATCTTGTATGAATTACATGCTTATTGAGAAGAAGATTGGAAGCTTACTCCAAAGACGAGTTTCTAAATTCCTTGCTGGGTTATTAGTCTTGGCTACCAAAGATAAAAATGGACCTACTACACAATCTTTTTTTTTTTTTTTTTTTTTTTTTTTTGCGGTACGTGGGCCT
>NC_041234.1:84554853-84569988 GCF_002837175.3 Physeter macrocephalus | reverse complement strand
TGGCTCACGGGCCCAGCCGCTCCGCGGCATGTGGGATCCTCCCGGACCGGGGCACGAACCCGTGTCCCCTGCATCGGCAGGCGGACCCTCAACCACTGCGCCACCAGGGAAGCCCCTACACAATCTTTTTTTACGTCCTTAGTGACTGAGGGGAATGGTCAGGATACCAATATCTACAATATACTTGACCATATTATTATGGGATCTTATGGACATCATCTGAATCTTAGCCATAAGACAAGTGACTAGGGTTCAAGAAATCTGTGCTAAATCTTTTGTCAGTTGATAATATGTTCTAGAAATCTTAGTGTTGATTGAAATTTTTTTGGTATCTGTCACAATGCAAAGAGCATGAATGCCTGTTATTCCGCATTAAGTAAACGGTTCAAAGAAAATGAGACAAGGAACAAAATAGTGTTATATTTATCCAAGAGTTGTAAAAGTCTGGATTTTCAGCAAAGTAATGGTTTGAAGCTATCTACTTTCATAAAAAGAAACATTGGCCACTGAAAGAAGCAAGTGGCTCCCTGTGTGAAGTGTTTATAAAAGGATATTTAGAGCTTACCATGGGGGATAAAGCTAGATGATTCCTCTGAAGGAGAATAAGGATCCTTGTTGACTTAAGAGACTATCTGAGGAAGACTAACTCTTGGGAATTTAGAGGATAAGAACTGTAGCCAGTTAATGACATTAGATAAGACAGCTTGAAGGACGCTCAGAGGAAACTGCAGAAGAATTCCTTTAGCTCTGGGAGGGGAGTGATGGCCTAGGCCTGGAGGAGTAGCAGTCTTCTATGATGGAGGTAGGCTTAAGAAGTCCCAGTTTTTATTAGAAATGTGGCCTTGAAGACAAGAATTATTTAACCCAAATATGCCAGACTTCTCCAGAGGGTGCAATGAGATCACATGAACACTACGATCCAAATTTCATCAGCTGCAGGGCCCTGCAGGCTCGCAGAGGAATGTAACCCCCTTCCAAAGACTCTCCAGTTATTTCTAGCCATCCTCAGCAAGAGAGTTTACCGCATGTGTTTATAACAGTATCATTCGTATTCTTATAGTCCAGCCTACTAGACAAGGTACCTCATCACTACCTCTGTTGCTGATATCCTTCATGCAAATAGCACTGAGCTTCCTCCAGTCCTTGAGGTATTGATATCTGGTAGGAAGAGCATATCAGAGGAAGGAAACAGTGGTATAAAAGGAACCACCACTTCAGAAAGAGATTTCACCCTTGAAAGAGGTTTGGACTGTCTTTTTCATTCTTTCTTACTGCTCTCTTTCATTTTTCCAGGTTTAGTTTCAATATTGAGTCAAACTCTTTTGTTCCTTCCTCTTTAGATCCAGAAGAGTACAGAGATTAATTAGTATTCGTGGCTGAACAACGATGAGTTAAGATGGGTTTTCATCATGAAACGCTATGGGTGATGGGTGACGTTGAGTTTGGTAGACCTCTTTGCCTTGAATTAATTCTACTTTATATCTAAAGCAGAAGGCTTCTGTTCCATAATTCAGTGGGATATCTTTTCAGGACAACCAGCCTTATTATGAAGATAATATCACTCTCGAACTACAGTTACTGCAACAGTGAAAACATGCAAGTACTCCCCCCATCCTTTTTTTTTTTTTTTTTTTTTTAAGCAGAGAAAGGTTTATTGCAGGGCCAAGCAGGGAGAACTGGTAGCTCGTGTTCAAAAGACCCAAACTCCACAAGTAGCCCTTTTAAATTAGTTATCTCACTATGAAGATTTTCAAACCATAAAAAAGAAATAGTTGAACAATTACTTCATGTCTTGAAATGGAAGAATTTACAAACTTGATTTGTTAGATATTGTTACCCATGAGGGAAATGACAGTAAACCCCACTTCAATAGGTATGTTGTGAATTGCCAGACAAAAGTGGAGAGGAGGAAAGTTCTGGAAGCTATGGGTGATGACTCAGGAGATTTTAAAGTTATAAGAAAAATTCTTGAACATCAAGAGTTGCTGACAACATAGAGAAGAATCTCGACTTGGTAAAATATTACGAGGGATGGAAAGTGCTATAACGAAAAAGCAAATGGTTAGATTGACCTAGAGCTCTGTTTCTCAATCAGGGGAAGTATTGCCCCCTAGGCGATGTTTGGCAATGTCTACAGACATTTAAAAAGAAATATTTTAAACTTTAGTATAGCTTTAGAGTTACAAAAATGTTGCAAACACAGTACAGAGACTTCCTGAATACCTCTAGGGAGTTTCTCCTATTGTTAACATCTCACACTAGTATGATACATTGTTATGACCAAATAAACAATATGGGCAACATTATTATCAACTAAAGTTCATGACTTATTCAGATTTCCTTAGTTGTTACCTAGTATCTTTTTTCTGTTTCAGGATCCTATCAAGGAAACTACATTGTATTAATTGTCATATCTCCTTAGCTTTCTCAAGGTGACAGTTTCTCAGATTTTCTTCGCTTTTGATGATCTTAACAGTTTTGAGGAGTACAGGTCAGGTCAGGTATTTTGTAGAGTGTTCCTCAATTGCTATTTGCCTGATGTTATTCTCATGATTAGACTGGGGTTGGGGGTTTTTAAGGGGAAGGGCAATAGAGGTGAAGTGCCGTTCTCATCACATCATATGTAAGGCTATCAACATGACATCACTAATGGTGTTCATCTTGACCACCTGTTGAAGAGAGTATTTGTGAGGTTTCTCCACTGTAAAGTTATTCCCATCCACTTCCCGCCCCACCCGTCCCATAGTCTATTCTTTGGAAGCAAGTCACATGCTTGTGTAGCCCTCCCTTGCAGGGTGAGGTATGCTCCCTCTTGTCAAAGGGGGAGTATCTATGTAAATTATTCGGAATTCTGTACAGGAGATTTGTCTTTTCTCCCATATTTATTTATTCATTGTTCACTTACATTTGTATGGAATCCTGGATATTTATTACGGACATTTAGATTTTTATAACAGTCTGGGTAGGGTGCTTATGGCATCTAGTGGGCAGAGACAGTAGATGCTGGTCCTATAATGCACAGGACAGATCTTCACAGCAAAGAGTTGTTTGACCCCAAATGTCAATAGCACCAAGGTTGAGAAACCCTGCTTTAGAGTCTTGGATGTTCTACTATGCTAGATATTACCTATGGAAATACAGGTCTAATTTCATAATCGAAGTCAGTGAATAAAATTTGTGTTTTCAGAGAACTTTGTTGGAATACATAAAATGAGTAATTCTTTTGGTCTTATATAGACATAAAGTAGGAGATTTAGTCTCTCTAAGACTATGTACAAAATGAGTTGGAAAGTTGAGGCAGCTACCCAGACTATTCAAATCCAGTGGTATCCTCCACCTATCACCCTGCTATTGAAAAATTTTGAATAGTACGGAGTGGTAGTGTGCACTGAGTGAATTTACTGAATATTTACTTAGCACCAGTGTATGAGTTCTGGGAATCAAGAGAGGCTTTGGAATGACCCTGGAGGTGGAAAGGTGAAATGAAAAAGAAAAATGCCATTTCCTTCAAAGTCTACCTCTGTACATGCTCCTTTTCACTTCCTTGCCTTGTGCGTGCGCGTGTCTGTGTGTTTCACGAAGCTCTTTTCGCTACTTCTTTGTCCGGATGACTTCTGGGGCTGAAAGACATTTTCAGAGCATAGGTGCATCTGAGTAAAATCAAACTTCTTACGCTAGCCTATAAAACTCTGAAAAACCAGGCCCTCCCCACCTTTCTGTCTTCTTTCCATGCTCTTCTGCCCCTGGTTCTCTTGATCCAGCCAACTGTGAAAGATGCAAGCCCGGACTGGCTTTACGACCTTTGCATTTGATTATCCTTCTGCCTGGACCACACTTCCCCAAGATTTAAGCATGGCTGGCTTCCTTTCATCATCCCCATCTCAGCTCAGACATCACCTTCTCAGTAAAGCTTTCCCTAATCACCCTGTCTAAAGTACACCGCCACACAAAACTCTTGATCCCATAGTTTTATATTGTCCATAGCGCTTACCACTTTCTGAAGTTATCTTATTCGTTTGTCTTCTACATTAACATACAAGCTCTCTAGGAGCAAGAACCATGTCTCTTTAGTTTAGCTCGTACCTGTGTGCCCCACACCCAGTCTGGCACAGAGTTGGAGTTAAATGAATATTTATTTAATGACAAAATGGATGGATAAATGAGTTTCGAGTAAAGATTTTAAATTTTTGGAAATTCAAATTTCTAAGAATTTTTTTTTTTTTTGCTTCAGTGGACTCTTAAGAAAAAAAATGAAAATTGGGGAGTAAAATTTCAAGTTCAGAATATTTAAAAAGAACTATTTGTAGTTTGAAGTCTTCATCATTTAGGAGCACACTACATGGTATATAAATTTCATTAGATCATAAAATAGTTATGCTTGTTGTATTGCATATAAGTGAAGAATTTATTCAAGTAATTACAAATATGGAATTGAATTAAAAATAATTAAAATTTCATTCCTAGATTTTTTTCCCATTTAAGAGAAGTGGAAAAACCCTTCAGGACACGTGAAAACATCAGTGCTGAAGCTGTTAGGTTTTAGGACTTAGGATCCCAAGCGGAGATTGAAAACATTCACTCTTAGAAAACAAGCCAAGAGAAGTGAGCAAGAAAAATACCTCACAACTCACTGAACATAGATTTTACCCCCAGGAAACGTTGTCTACTCAGTTTTATTTTCTGAAGTATTACTATCAGCATTGAAGTATTACCGAGATATTACTGTCTTCTTTGATGCTTCAGTTCATGATCTTTTGAAAATAGAAAGTTTATCATCTTTTGCTTTGTTCTTTCAATGCAGATTTTTAATAAATAACTTATTGAGGTGAAATTCACACAGCATAAAATTAGCTATTTTAAACTATACAATTCAGTGACATTTAGCCCATTCACAATGTTGTACAACCGCCACCTCTATCTAGTTCCAAAACATTTCCAGAATTTCAAAGTAAAACCCTGCCCCCATTAAGCAGTGTCTCCTCTACCCTCAAGCCTCTGACATTCACTTTTCTGCGTTCTGTCTCTATGGATTTATCTATTCTGGATATTTCATATAAATGGAATTATAGGGACTTCCCTGGAGGTGCAGTGATTAGGACTCGGCACTTTCACTGCCGTGGGCCAGGGTTTGATCCCGCAAGCCACATGGCACGGCCAAAAAAAAAAAAAAAAAAGGAATTATACATTATGTGACCTTTTGTGCCAGGCCTTTTTCACTTGGCATGTTGTTTTTAAGGTTCATCCATGTACTAACACATATCAGTATTTCATTCGTTTTTATGGCCAAATAATATTTGATTCTATGGTTATACCAATTTTGTTTATCCATTCATAAAATGATGGATCTTTGGGGTGTTTCCATTTTTTTTGGCTATCATGAATAAAGTTACTAGGAAATTGGGTTGTACATGTATTTGATTGATTACCTGTTTTCAATTATTTGGGGTATATGCCAGGGGTGGAATTGCTGGATTTTATGGTAATTCTGTGTTTACATTTTTGAGGAACTGCTGAACTGTTTTCTGCAGCTGTACCATTTTGCATTCCCACTAACAATGTGGGAGGGTTCCAATTTCTCCATATTCTTGTCAATACTTGTTATTTTCCTTTTTCATTTTTTACAGCCTTCTCAGTGAATGTGAAGTGGTGTCTCACTGTGGTTTCAATTTACATTTCCCTAACAACTAATGAGGCTGAGCATCTTGTCCTGTGTTTATTGTACATTTTCAGTGTAGATTATTTCTTTTTTTTAAATTAAATTTTATTTATTTAGTTTTTTTATACAGCAGGTTCTTGTTAGTTATCTCTTTTATACATATTAGTGTATACATGTCAATCCCAATCTCCCAATTCATCCCACCACCACCACTCACACCCCCTCTTTCCCCCCTTGGTGTCCATACATTTGGTCTCTACATCTGTGTCTCTATTTCTGCCTTGCAAACCGGTTCATCTGTACCATTTTTCTAGATTCCACATATATGCGTTAATATACGATATTTGTTTTTCTCTTTCTGACTTACTTCACTCTGTATGACAGTCTCCAGGTGCATCCACGTCTCTACAAATGACCCAATTCCGTTCCTTTTTATGGTTGAGTAATTTTCCATTGTATATATGTACCACATCTTCTTTATCCATTCGTCTGTCGATGGGCATTTAGGTTGCTTCCATGACCTGGCTTTTGTAAATAGAGCTGCAATGAACATTGGGGGGCATGTGTCTTTTTGAATTGTGGTTTTCTCTGGGTATTTGCCCAGCAGTGGGATTGCTGGGTCATATGGTAATTCTACTTTTAGTTTTTTAAGGAACCTCCATACTGTTCTCCATAGTGGCTTTATCAATTTACATTCCCATCAACAGTGCAAGAGGGTTCCCTTTTCTCCACACCCTCTCCAGCATTTGTTGTTTGTAGATTTTCTGGTGATGCCCATTCTAACCTGTGTGAGGATACCTCACTGTAGTTTGGATCTGTATTTCTCTGATAATTAGCGATGTTGAGCAGCTTTTCATGTGCCTCTTGGTCATCTGTATGTCTTCTTTGGAGAAATGTCTGTTTAGGGTTGTTTGTTTTTTTAACATTGAACTGCATGAGCTGTTTATATATTTTGGAGATTAATCCTTTGTTGATTTGTTTGCAAATATTTTCTCCCATTCTGAGGGTTGTCTTTTTTTCTTTTTTGCAGCCATTTATTTTACTTAGATCTGTCCCCATGCTGGTACATATAGATCAATTTCATTCACATAAATATACTGAATAAATATACCATATTTTATTCGTCCACTGATGAAAAAATTCTTCTTCATTGAATAAGTCTTACCCATTAACAGAATGATAAGTACTTGTGTTTTATTGGAAAGACACTCTAATCCCCTTTCAAACATATATTACAAGCATATCTTTTTAATAACTTTTTGAAGATTGCTGACATGTGATAATGAGGTCTGCTCTCCCCTCCCTGATGAGTGTCATGAGATCTACCTGTATGTCAGAAGGCTTCTGAAAACCCCCAAAAATTCTTGAAGGGCTTTTTTAGGAAGTGCCATATACTAAAGAAAGTTTGCGATTTTTGACGTGTTAAGGAACTGAGGTATGGTGTTTGCCTAGCCTCTGGATATTAAACATTTCCCTCCTTCCTTCCTGCAATGCCATTCCTAGTAAATGACCAAGTTTTGCTTAAAATTCTACATCTATGGTTCTCTTTTCATAGCACCATTCTTTGATTAATTGACATTACATTTTCCCCGGTGATGCATTGTGCATATTTTTATGTGTCTCTTTGGGTGGAGTTTCTGTGTAAGAAACTGTGTGAAAGTTGCTGTAGAAGAAATACTTAGAAGTTGAAGTGTTGGTTTAGAGGGTTTGAGTATTTTTGGGTTTATCTAAATATTGCCAAATTGTTTTGCTAGAGTAGCTATTCTAATTTGTCCTACTTTCTGTATAAGATTTCCCTTTTCCTACCACTCTCACCAGTAGGTGGTGTTGTCAAACATTTAATCTGGCTGCTGAAAGTGGTATCTTTTTGTTGTTTTCATCTACATTTACATGGTTATTTATGGTACTGTTCTCTGCTCTATACCATTGATCTGTCTAGTCTTACATGAATAACACACTATTTTAATTCCTATAAATTTAAATAATAAAGAAACAACTTTAAATAATACATTTTGATATTGGTAGAAACCTATGTTCTTTCTATCGTGCAACACTGCCTTGATATCATACTTTTTACATGTACTTAGCTCTTTCCAGTATCTTATCTCTGTAAAATATTTTAAGCTTCTGGAAGTGAAAGAATGTTTATTAGGCACCATGTGTATACTGAATATGGGTTAATTTCTGTTGTATCTTTCTTAGCACTTATTAGGGTGTGATACACATAGCAGGTAAATGAATGAACGAATAAACTAGAAGATCTCTGCCTCAATCTGTCAATGGGTGAGTGAAAGAAGATCTCATTAGGCTGTGGCCTTGCCCAATGCATTAACTTATACCATTATTGTACCGGCACCTGGCACCTACAGTAATAGGTCCTCTCTTAGCTTTATCAGAGTTCCTGGAAGGAGTGCTATTAAAGCTGGTTCCTGAGTTCCTGCTTTAGTTTCTAAAACATTATTCCACTGGGTCTTCCTGCCCCAGACTCAAGAGAGTATCATTGATGAGCTAGGACAGTAAGGGACCATCTCTGAGTGATACATAGCACTGAGGGTTGTCTTTTTGTCTTATTTATAGTGTCCTTTGCTGTGCAAAGGCTTTTAAGTTTCATTAGGTCCCATTTGTTTATGTTTGCTTTTATTTCCATTACTCTAGGAGATGGGTCCAAAAAGATCTTGCTGTGATTTATGTCAAAGAGTGTTCTTCCAATGTTTTCCTCTAAGAGTTTTAGAGTGTCTGGTCTTACATTTAGGTAATTAATCCATTTTGAGTTTATTTTTGTGTATGGTGTTAGGGAGTGTTCTAATTTCATTTTTTTACATGTAGCTGTCCAGTTTTCACAGCACCACTTATTGAAGAGACTGTCTTTTCTCCATTGTCTATCCTTGCCTCCTTTGTCATAGATTAGTTGACCATAGGTGCATGGGTTTATCTCTGGGCTTTCTATCCTCTTCCACTGATCTATATTTCTGTCTCTGTGCCAGTACCATATAGTCTTGATTACTGTAGCTTTGTAGTATAGTCTGAAGTCAGGGAGTCTGATTCCTCCAGCTCTGTTTTCTTTTTTTCCTCAGGGTTGCTTTGGCTACTCAGGGTCTTTTGTGTCTCCATACAAATTTTAAGATTTTTTTGTCCTAGTTCTGTAAAAAATGCCATTGGTAATTTCATAGGGATTGCATTGAATCTGTAGATTGCTTTGGGTAGAATAGTCGTTTTCACAATATTGATGCTTCCAATCCAAGAACATGGTATATCTCTCCATCTGTTTGTGTCATCTTCGATCTCTTTCATCAGTGTCTTATAGATTTCTGAGTAGAGGTCTTTTACCTCCTTAGGTAGGTTTATTCCTAGGTATTTTATTCTCTTTGTTGCAATGGTGAATGGGATTGCCTCCTTAATCTCTCTTTCTGATCTTTCATCGTTAGTGTATAGGAATACAAGAGATTTCTGTCTTTCATTAATTAGCTCTAGTTGTTTTCTGGTGGCATCTGTAGAGTTATCTATGTATAGCATCATATCCTCTGCAAACAGTGACAGTTTCACTTCTTCTTTTCCAGTTTGGATTCCTTTTATTTCTTTTTCTTCTCTGATTGCCGTGGCTAGGACTTCCAAAACTATGTTGAATAATAGTGGTGAGAGTGGACATCCTTGTCTTGTTCCTGATCTTAGAGAAATGCTTTCAGTTTTCACCATTGAGAATGATATTTGCTGTGGGTTTGTCGTATATGGCCTTTATTATGTTGAGGTAGGTTCCCTCTATGCACACTTTCTGGAGAGTTTTTGTCATAAATGGGCATTCAATTTTGTCGAAAGCTTTTTCTACATCTACTGAGATGATTGTATGGTTTTTTTTCTTCAATTTGTTGATATGGTGTATCACATTGATTGATTTGCATATATTGAAGAAAAGAGTTTGAGAAGGATGGGTGTTAGCTCTTCTCTAAATGTTTGATGTATTTCACCTGTGAAGCCATCTGGTCCTGGACTTTTGTTTGTTGGAAGAGTTTTAATCAGTTTCAATCTCATTACTTGTGATTGGTCTGTTCATATTTTCTATTTCTTCCTGGTTCAGTCTTGGAAGGTTATACCTTTCTGAGATCTTGTCCATTTCTTCCAGGTTGTCCACTTTATTGGCATAGAGTTGCTTGTAGTCGTCTCTTATGATGCTTTGTATTTCTGTTGTGTCCATTGTAACTTCTCCTTTTACATTTCTAATTTTATTGATTTGAATTCTCTCCCTCTTTTTCTTGATGCGTCTGGCTAAAGGTTTATCAGTTTTGTTTGTCTCCTCAAAGAACCAGCTTTTAGTTTTATTTATCTTTGCTATTGTTTTCTTTGTTTCTATTTCATTTATTTCTGCTCTGATCTTTATGATTTATTTCCTTCTACTAACTTTGGGTTTTGTTTGTTCCTCTTTCTCTAGTTTCTTTAGGTGTAAGGTTAAATTGTTTATTTGAGAATTTTCTTGGTTCTTGAGGTAGGATTGTATTGCTATAAACTTCCCTCTTAGAACTGCTTTTGCTGCATCCCATAGGTTTTGGGTTGTCATGTTTTCATTGTCATTTGTTTCTAGGTATGTTTTGGTTTCCTCTTTGATTTCTTCAGTGATCTCTTGGTTATGTAGTAACGTATTGTTTAGCCTCCATGTGTTTGTGTTTTTTATGTTTTTTCCCTGTAATTTATTTCTAGTCTCATAGTGTTGTGGTCAGAAAAGATGCTTGATATGATTTCAATTTTCTTAAATTTACTGAGGCTTGATTTGTGACCCAGGATGTGATCTATCCTGGAGGATGTTCCATGCGCACTTGTGAAGAAAGTGTAATCTTCTGGTTTTGGATGGAATGTCCTATGCATATCAATTAAATCTATCTGGTCTATTGTGTCATTTACAGCTTGTGTTTCCTTATTAATTTTCTGTCTGGATGATCTGTCCATTGCTGTAAATGAGGTGTTAAAGTTCTCCACTATTCTTGTGTTACTGTCAATTTCCTCTTTTATAGCTGTTAGTATTTGCCTTATGTATTGAGGTGCTCCTATGTTGGGTGCATAAATATTTACAATTGTTATATCTTCTTCTTCGATTGAACCATTGATCATTATGTAGTGTCCTTCCTTGTCTCTTGTAACATTCTTTATTTTAAAGTCTATTTTATCTGATATGAGTATTACAACTCCAGCTTTCTTTTGTTTTCCATTTGCATGGAATCTTTTTCCATCCCTTCACTTTCAGTCTGTACGTGTCCCAAGGTCTGAAGTGGGTCTCTTGTAGACAGCATATATATGGGTACTGTTTTTGTAGCCATTCAGGGAGCCTATGTCTTTTGGTTGGAACATTTAATCCATTCACATTTCAGGTATTTATCAATATGTATGTTCCTATTACTATTTTCTTAATTGTTTGGGGTTTGTTTTATAGGTCCTCTTCTTGTCCTGTGTTTGCCACTTAGAGAAGTTCCTTTAACATTTGTTGTAGAGCTGGTTTGGTGTTGCTGAATTCTCTTAGCTTTCGCTTGTCTGTAAAGCTTTTGATTTCTCTGGCGAATCTAAATGAGATCCTTGCTGGGTAGAGTAATCTTCGTTGTAGGTTCTTCCCTTTCATCACTTTAAGTATATTGTGCCACTCCCTTCTGGCTTGTAGAGTTTCTGCTGAGAAATCAGCTATTGACCTTATGGGAGTTCCATTGTATGTTATTTGTCATTTTTCCCGTGTTGCTTTTAATAATTTTTCTTTGTCTTTAACTTTTGTCAATTTGATTGCTATGTGTCTCGGTGTGTTTCTCCTTGGGTTTCTCCTGCTTGGGACTCCCTGCGCTTCCTGGACTTGGGTGGCCATTTCCTTTCCCATGTTAGGGAAATTTTCGACTATAATCTCTTCAAATATTTTCTCAGGTCCTTTCTCTCTCTCTTCTCCTTCTGGGACCTCTATAATGTGAATGTTGGTGTGTTTAATGTTGTCGTAAAGGTCCCTTAGGCTGTCTTCATTTTTTTTTTCATTCTTTCTTCTTTATTCTGTTCCACAGCAGTGAATTCCACCATTCTCTCTTCCAGGTCACTTATCCGTTCTTCTGCCTCAGTTATTCTGCTATTGATTCCTTCTAGTGTATTTTTCATTTCAGTTATTGTATTGTTCATCTCTGTTTGTTTGTTCTTTAATTCTTTTAGGTCTTTGTTAAACACTTCTTGCATCTTCTCGATCTTTGCCTCCATTCTTTTTCCGAGGTCCTGGATCATCTTCCCTATCATTATTCTGAATTCTTTTTCTGGAAGGTTGCCTATCTCCACTTCACTTAGTTGTTTTTCTGGGATCTTATCTTGTTCTTTCATCTGGTATATAGTCCTCTGCCTTTTCATTTTGCCTATCTTTCTGTGAATGCGGTTTTTGTTCCTCAGGCTGCAGGACTGTAGTTCTTGCTTCTGCTGTTGGCCCTCTGGTGGGTGAGGCTATCTGAGAGGCTTGTGCAAGCTTCCTGATGGGAGGGATTGGTGGTGGGTAGAGCTGGGTGTTGTTCTGGTGGGCAGAGCTCAGTAAAACTTTGATCCACTTGTCTGCTGACGGGTTGGGCAGAGTTCCCTCTCTCTTGGTTGTTTGGCCTGAGGCGACCCAGCACTGGAACTTACAGGCTCTTTGGTAGGGCTAATGGCAGACTCCGGGAGGGCTAACACCAATGAGTACTTCCAAGAACTTCTGCTGCCAATATCCTTGTCCCCGTGGTGGGCCACAGCCACCCCCTGCCTCTGCAGGAGACCCTCCAACACTAGCAGGTAGGTCTGGGTCAGTCTCCTATGGGGTCACCGCTCCTTCCCCCCACGTCCTAATGCACACATTACTTTGTGTGTGCCTTCCAAGAGTAGAGTCTCTGTTTCCCCGAGACCTGTTGAAATCCTGCAATCAAATCTCACTGGCCTTCTAAGTCTGATTTTTTGGGAATTCCTCCTCCCATTGCTGGAGCCCCGGGGGGGAAGCCTGATGTGGGGCTCAGAACCTTCACTCCAGTAGGTGGACTTCTGTGGTATAATTGTTCTCCAGTTCGTGAGTCACCCACCCAGCGGTTATGGGATTTGAATTTATTGTGATTGCACCCCTCCTACCATCTCATTGTGGCTTCTCCCTTGTCTTTGGATGTGGGGTGTCTTTTTTGGTGGGTTCCAGTGTCTTTCTGTCGATGATTGTTCAGCAGTTATTTGTGATTCTGGTGCTCTCACAAGAGGGAGTGAGTGCACGTCCTTCTACTCCACCATCTTCAGATTATTTCTGACTTTAGAATATTTCTGAACTTTTACAGTTTCTTTTATACTGTGCAGAAGATACAAAGATCAGAAGCAAACAGGAATGAGAGAGCTAGTGTTATAAAATTATATTTGGCAGATACCCCAAATGTCTTCCTGGCCTCAACTCCTGAGCATATCACATTTTCCATAACACTGGAAAGTTCCTTTCTGATATCAGGTCTTACTGGCCTTGAATATTTGCTGATACAGTTACATTTAACTGTATCATAGCAGGAATGTCATAAAAGTGGCAGACAGGAAATATGGAAGGCATATAGATGGGGCAAGTTGACCACCAACTCCATGCATCCATTGGGTAAAGAGGAGGTTGCAACCTCCTCTACAAAGGAGTGGACCTTTGTAGAGTAGATTGACCACATGCAGATAATCGACAAATGAATTGGAAGAGTTTACTTTTCTTCTTTAATAAATTAGATAATGGAGAAGAAATCATCTTTCCCCTCAAAATTTCCACTTGCTTTCTCAGACACACTCCACATAAGTAGAACAAACCATATTTTCCTGTTTTTTTAAAAATGATATTCCTGATTATTCTTTTAATCTGAGCAATACAGGGCACTTTAATAAATGTGGTTATGGTAATTTTGCTTATGGTTAGATTATCAGACGTCTGGCAAATTGACATGAGGTAGGCAATGTAGCAAAATAGGTTGAGCTTTGAGCCCAGTCAGGAGATCTGTGTTCCGGTCCCCAGTTCTGAAATAACTAGTTCTGTAAACTTGGATAAATTACTTAACCTCTTGAAGCCCCAGTTTCCTCATTTGTAAATAAATGAATGATTGGACTCTAGATTATCCTTAAAGACCATTACAGCTCTACAATTCTATTTGAGAAGTTCGTGTGTTATGTTAAATTTCAGAGGCAATGCATACTCTTTCTATGGTTGCATATATAAAAATTAAAACTGTTGCCTCAGTTCAAACATGTATCAACAGAATAAGTTAAAAAGGAGAAAAAAAATGAGGCCTAGGGACACAGGCTTTCAAGTTCTGAAGCCACGCTCCTCTTTGTGTACTGGCTAAGTGCCTCGGTATTTTCTACGTGTGATGATCTGTCCTCTGCCCTGAGGTTTCTTAATCTACGTTTTGCAATGTGTGTCATAGATATTTGTTTATCAAACATAATGCAACTGGCTCAGACAGGACATAACACTATTTCTTAGTCAGTGGCTAAAACATTTCTCACCTCTTGAACTTTACCAGTCTTAAATTCCATAACTTCTGTGACCTCAAATGATGATACCTTGACTTTCACTTAATCTGATGATGCATTTTATTTTTTGCAGGAAGATACTGGGTTTTGAAACTATCCCCCCTCTTAACTTGTGGAAAACGTTATACTAAATGATAAGGTGATTCTGCCCTGCCACCCATACAGCCTCCTTCCAGGCCTTGTGCAATAAGACCTGGGGAGCTCTGGGTCATTTCATTGCCATGGCCAGGGGAGTAAAACTGACAACTTTATTTCCTGATGAAGAGTCAAGAGCTTACGATCTATCTGGGAAGGGTTATGTTACATGTAGGTACAGCATGTTCATAATCTTGGGATTAATATACAAAGCCAATGGAAAGGGTGAAGCTGGTCATCTCAGATGAGAGAAGCTGACGTGGTCTTTGCATTAGTATTTATTTCCAATTTTAGAGGTTTCCTCACATTAAGATGCTACCAGAAAACTACTAGAGCTAATCAATGAATTTGGTAGAGTAGCAGGATTCAAAATTAATGCACAGAAATCTCTTGCACTCCTATACACTAATGATGAAAAATCTTAAAGAGAAATTAAGGACACTATCCTATTCACCATTGCAACAAAAAGAATGAAATACCTAGGAATAAACCTCCCTAAGGAGACAAAAGACTTGTATGCAGAAAACTATAAGACACTGATGAAAGAAATCAAAGATGACAGAAACAGTTGGAGATATATACCATGTTCTTTGATTGGAAGAATCAACATTGTGAAAATGACTATACTACCCAAAGCCAGGTACAGATTTAATGCAATCCCTGTCAAGCTGCCAAGGGCATTTTTCACAGAACTAGAACAGACCATTTTACAATTTGTATGGAAACACAAAAGACCCTGAATAGCCAAAGCAATCTTGAGAAAGAAAAACGGAGCTGGAGGTATCAGGCTTCCTGACTTCAGACTATACTACAAAGCTACAGTAATCAAGACAGTATGGTAC